>NC_084747.1:34698215-34780715 GCF_033978785.1 Entelurus aequoreus
ATATTTAGTCATGTTGTTGTCAATGTTGACTGAGTGGCCATACTTCTTTTTTTTTTTTAAATAAAAGCCATGCCTTTTGAAAAAACGGGCCTACATTTATTTTTTCATCTTCATTTTGAATAAAAAAATAATCGGTAAAAGGAAAAATAATCTATAGATTAATCGGAAAAAATAATCTATAGATTAACCGATTAATCGAACAAAATAATCTATAGATTAATCGATAGAAAAATAATCGTTAGCTGCAGCCTTAGTCATCACACAAGATAATCATCAGAGTATATACTTTGAATTATTTATATATATGTGTGTGTGTGTGTGTGTGTGTGTGTGTGTGTGTGTGTGTGTGTGTGTGTGTGTGTGTGTGTGTGTGTGTGTGTGTGTGTGTGTGTGTGTGTGTGTGTGTGTGTGTGTGTTTATATATGTTTGTGTATATATATGTACTCTTTTAATCCGATACTGTAATGCTTCCTGTAGCTGAGCCAATCATTGGCCACGAAACTGAAGTGTGATCTGATTGGTTTGGTCCCATCTAGTGGCCAATATTACTATAGTACTGTTTTTTTTTTAGTTCATTTAGCCATTTTTATGTTTGAAAATGCTTAATTTAGGGCAAAAATGTTGTAGAATATTCCTAAAAAAAACAATATTTGAAGCACGATGTACCCAGGGAAACAGTAGCTTAATTTTGCCACCTACATTCTTGTGTATATTATTCATTTTTTCTCACATTTTTGTCTCTTTGACCCTAATCAGAAAAACTGTCATTGTATAAAGTCTTGACATTGCAAACAACGGCGGTTAAAAACCGACCAGTGAGATTTTTTATAGGGCAGTTATGATAAAGCCTTTTTGATTGATTGATTTGAGACTTTTATTAGTAGGTTGCACAGTGAAGTACATATTCCGTAAAATTGACCACTAAATGGTAACACCCGAATAAGTTTTTCAACTTGTTTAAGTCGGGGTCCACTTAAATTGATTCATGATACAGATATATACTATGAGATATATACTATCATCATAATACAGTCATCACACAAGATAATCACATTGAATTATTTACATTATTTACAATCAGGGGTGTGGAGGGGAGCGGGGGGTAGGATATGGACAGCAAGTAGTGGACATAGAGAGAGAGAGAGAGAGAGGGATCAGAAGGCATAAGAAAAAGTATCTGCATTTGATTGTTTACATTTGATTATTAGCAATCCGGGGAGGGTGTTAGTTTAGGGTTGTAGCCCTATGTATTCTGCCTAGCAACAAGTGGCCATGGAAACCACAGAACCATTCAGTCCGCTGTAGAGCGCTGAACATTTCTTTCTGTCATCATCATACTTACCAACCCTCCCGATTTTCCCGGGAGACTCCCGAATTTCAGTGCCCCTCCCGAAAATCTCCCGGGGCAACCATTCTCCCGAATTTCTCCCGATTTCCACCCGGACAACAATATTGGGGGCGTGCCATAAAGGCACTGCCTTTAGCGTCCTCTACAACCTGTCGTCACGTCCGCTTATCCTCCATACACACACATAAGTGAATGCGATGCATACTTGATCAACAGCCATACAGGTCACACTGAGGGCGGCCGTATAAACAACTTTAACACTGTTACAAATATGCGCCACACAGTGAAACCCCCCCCGAATTCGGAGGTCTCAAGGTTGGCAAGTATGGTCATCATGTCTTATAAAACAGTGGGTTTTACTGTAAAAACTCATCTGTAAAATCTTATCCGTGTTGAACAAAAATGTTCTATGTTGCATGCAGGGTCAGAAGCTGCAATGTTCATCTGTTCAGTTTAATTCAACTTTAATTAAACTCTTTCATCCAGGGTCTGATCCCTATCGCGCTTTTGACAGCGATGGAAAAATGAATATGAAACATGCCATTTGAACATTTCAAGACATTTAGCTCGGTGTTTGGCGGGTTTTCTTGTTGTTGTTTTTGGCTTTCACCCGGATAATGTATGATATTTGGATGGGGCTGTAATGGGCAGGGAGGAGGTGGATCTTCACCGCCTCCATCATGACTCAGGATTGACTCAGTCGTGTTGACCTATTCCCCACAGCAGCTCACAACTGTGCTCCGTAGCCCACCTCTCTCTCTTTTCATCTCATGTCTTTCTTATCATCCCCTCAGATGATGCACAACTCCCACTCACCAGCAGCTGTATGCATAACTGGACTGTGTGTGTGTGTGTGTGTGTGTGTGTGTGTGTGTGTGTGTGTGTGTGTGTGTGTGTGTGTGTGTGTGTGTGTGTGTGTGTGTGTGTGTGTGTGTGTGTGTGTGTGTGTGTGTGTGTGTGTGTGTGTGTGTGTGTGTGTGTGTGTGTGTGTGTGTGTGTGTGTGTGTGTGTGCTCCATACACGGCATGTGGGCTTCAGGCGCTGTTGTTTTTATCATTATTACCGTATTATTAAATAAGACATGTGACACTCAGCAGCGCAACAAAACAACCTTTGGTTGCCTTTCAAGTGGTGTCTTTAATAAAACAGCTCTTTGCGCTTATTTGTCTTTGGGAGAGAGGCTGTGGCGCGTGCATCCTCCGCTCGATGGCTTTAAATTACAAATGGCATCTACCCTCGCTCATTATGCTTTCCGCCGATAAATGACGCCCTGGCTCGTTGTGTGTATTCACTTTGAGCGGCGACGCGATGAAGCGTAAAAGCTAATTGGGCAAATGATTGCACCTGCTGCTTCCATAATTAACTAGAAGCCACGCTGTGTTCTAGCAGCCATGCGGTCCAGGCACACCAATAATGCTTAGAAACTGATCAAGCGTGGACAGAAACTGGACTTTTGACCACTGCCGCCATGTGTATTATTAGCCAAAATCAATAGGATCCTGGCCTTCCATCAAGAAACAGTCCAGTACAATTTCAAAATATTTGTCGGTGACTGAAAAATGCAGAAAGGTGACAGGAAACATGTACTGATCTGATCTTTTTTCGAAGCAGAATACTCAAAATGGCCGTATGAAATTGTGGCATTTTATATAGATATATACCTGTATATATCTGTGTGTGTGTGTGTGTGTGTTTCACTTTTGCATCTTTTTTCCCTTATCTGTGATGCATTTAAACATCCTTTGAAGTTAGAAACAGAGGCGTCACTAGTTTTTAAAGACAGGAGGAGGCTTTGCCCACAGAAGATGCAGTAATAATTAGGGATGTATATCTTTAAGATTTTAGGATATTTGTTTTTTTATTCCTTATTGATACCGGTTCTTATCAAAACTCTTATCGGTATTATATATAAATGGTGTCAATAAAGATGTGATGAAATGCATTTTTTATTAGCACAAGAGGTTGTACATCACCAACATCATGTAACATCTCACTGCACGCAAGTCTTTAATCAACATGTGTTTTTTAAGTCTTCAAGAGGACCTATTATGCAAAACTTTGCTTCCCTACTGGTATCTGTTTTTGTGTAGTTGGGATCTGCAAAAATTCAGAAATCAAACCATGGAGACATGGCGGATATATTTATAAAACAATCTTGCCTTCCTTCATACTTCCTCCAAATGAGCCGTTTATAATTTGCCCAATATAATACATTTTTCCCAAGTGTGATGTCAGCGAATATCGCCATATATGGTAAAGTTTTACCCGAAGAGCTTTGTGCGAGTCGGCTATTGTAGTCCGTCGCTGTAGTCAATAAGCTCCTTCTTTTTCTCTATCCTCTTGTTGTTGGGGCAGACTGGCTGTTGCCATAACAAATAGTTCTAACTTAAATCTGTCTGTAGACTCCGTATGAAAGTACTAAAAACTACAATATGGATGACTGGGAGAAGACGCAGTCAAAAGTGGAGGCACGTAAAAGAGACCACCGTCACGGCACATCCTGACGAGACGGCCAGAAAGCAGCTTGAAAATGGTCCATTATGTTATGTAGACCACAATGAAGTGTTAGAAATGTACAAAAAAAAATCATAATATGACCCCTTTAACAAGTCAACTATGTTTGCAGTGCAAAGTGCAATGCAGTTATGTCATCATCTTGTAAAGACTACACCGATCTATCACTGTTTCTATTACACTCAGCTGGAAATAATGCTTGTGTATGCTATTAATGTACAAAGCACAGACCTTTTACATGATATACAGTATATCATATCAAATATATAATATAAATCAACAAAACCCATTTAAGCAAGGTGTTTTGATAACGCGCAAATTTAGAGACCTGTCAACGGATGCTATCTTGTTTCAAACAACTTTATGGAATATTATATTACTTCAATGTGTCACTTGTTGAGTGGATTATTATTGACCTGTGGATTATTTGATCGCTAGGAGGATGGTTAGTGTAATGAAGCGTGGTAGCGGCGGTCGTGAATAAAGCAGAGCTGCTTCAATGGTGCCGTGACTTGTATGAGAGTAAGGTTTAGGGCAGGGGTCGGCAACCCAAAATGTGAGAGAGCCATATTGGACCAGAAATACATTTTAAAAATCTGTCCGTAGCCGCAAAAATTAAAAGCCTAATATAAGTCTTATAATGAAGGCAACACATGATGTAAGTGTCTATATTAGCTTTATTAGCCTACTATCAAAATGACTGTGTGTAGCGGGCTGACGCAAATCTTTGTTGACTGAAATGTAAAATGTATTCTACACATGTTTACAACTTTGGAAAACATTAATGAAACTGATGCTTCTCAGAGGGTAAGATAACAAAGGTATAGATGTGTGTGTCCAAGTTAAAGAAAACGGCAGGCTGTATTCTTCTAGTGAATTTATTACAATCTTTGCAAGATGGGTAACGTTTGTTGTGGTCTGGAACAACATGGCAAACAAACAACTATCAGAAATGCAGCCAATATTACATACAGATTATGTGTCATGAGACATGCAAATATAAATTAAATACATAGAGGACATAAGTAAAATAAATTAAATAAGCTTCTAGACCAAAAATCACTTCATATTCTATACTGCTTGCTAGTGTTACCATATCTGAGTTATTGTGTAGAAATATGGGGAAATAACTACAAAAGTACACTTCCTTCATTAACGGTGTTACAAAAAAAGATCAGTTAGAATAAAACATAATGTTGGATATAGAGAACATACAAAGCCTTTATTTATTGAATAAAAAATACTGAAATTCCACGACGTAGTGAATTTGAAAACAGCTAAAATTATACACAAAGCAAACTATAACCTGCTACCCAAGAATGTACAACAATTCTTCTCAAAAAAAGAGGAGAAATATAATCTTAGAGAAAAATTTAATTTAAAACATTTGTATGCACATACAACACTTAAGACCTTCAATATATCAGTATGTGGAATTAAATTATGGAATGGATTAAGCAAAGCAATCAAACAATGTACAAACGTTTGTACTAATATGATCCACTTCAAGAAACTCTTCAAACTTAAAGTGTTTACAAAGTACAAAGAAGAAAAACCATGATAAACATTCTGAATTTATTTCATCCATCCATTCATTTTCAAAATAATCTTACTCATCTCACCATATGAAACTTACTTCACCGATATTATTTATTTATTTTTATTGTGATTAATACAGAGTATATTGTGAATAAATTGAGAACAGGAAGTGAACAAACGTTTTAGCAACTGTTATGTAAAAGAAAAGGGGTAGGATTAAATAAGCTCTGCTTCTTCCTACTCCTTTTGGAACATGTTGAAAAGAGAAACTGGAAATTGTGATGTATCATGTTGTATGCTTCTATGTTCGGAATAAATTCAAATTCAAGCTCAAATATACCTAAAAACGAGGCATACATACATCTAGCCAAAATAGCATGTTAGCATCGATTAGCTTGCAGTCATGCACTGACCAAATATACCTGATTAGCACTCCAACAAGTTAGTAACGTCAACAAAACTCACCTTTGTGCATGTACGCATAAAAAGTTTGGTGGACAAAATGAGATAAAGAAGGAGTGGCATAAAACACGTCTTTCTTTGGCAGCATAGGAACAAAGTTATCCATGTAAACAATCTACGGTGAGTTCAAGGACCACTGAAATTAGTAGGACAAAACGGCGCTCACCAAATGCTCTCATCAGTGAAAGCATGTTTTAATACAAACAGTGGGATTTCTAAACATCAGGAAGGTTTGTGTCATGTTTGTACTTTCCCTAGTAATTGATTACATTTATAAAAGAGTATTTCTGTTCGTATTTCAATCACTTTTTTGGGTAAAGTACACGTAACTATAATTAATTACTTTATTAAAATAATTTTCTGAACACTGTTCATGAAACATCAAGGTTTTGGGCTTGATTGCTTACCTGTACTTGCCATTGTCAACCTGCAGTCCACACGTATCTCTTATGTGTGACTGCCATTTGCTAGTCACACTGATCATTACACCCTGTACCAAATAAAATTGCTTCGAGGTCAGTAAGCACAACCCGAATTAATGTGTACATTAGGCGCACCGGTTTATAAGGCGCACTGTGAATTTTTGAGAAAATTAAAGGATTTTAAGTGTGCTTTATAGTCCGAAAAATATGGTAATATATATTTTTCACATACAATTTGATAGATAACTTGCTTTAAAATAATGAGTCAAGCAGATGTTTAAGTATTTATAAAAAAATGTTTACAAAAAAAATTGAAATATATGAAAATATGACATCAGTTGCATTACTAGATATTATTAAAATGTAAAATACATGAAATTGCATGCAGGACGTGGATTTTTTTCAGTTGAGAATTGTAACAATTAATATTACTGTGTTCTTGTTAAACAAAGTCAGTAGGACTTTATGATAATAACTACCTGAAACAGACAGTGTTCTTTGAAAAAAAAGTTTGAGAAATGAGTCTTGCATTGAGTACTGACAAGGAACAAGAACCTACCTCAGATGACCTTCGAACATAGCTGCCTTTTTAAATATTTAAAATGAATAGGGACCTCGTCTTTACAGCAAGAAATAATCCATTGAAAAAACTGAATATGACTCATATGAAGGTGACAAGAATTAGTTAATAAATTGATTGCTCTAACGTATTTGTATGATTAACACAAATGTGCTGCAAGCTCGTGGTGAGTGCTTAAAGTGGCCTACCAGTCAGCCAGAGCTTCTGAAATGCTGCGTTGAGACAGGGCACTTCCGTTCACTGCAAGCTGCTTTTGGTGTTTGCTTCCGCTTGTATTCATCCTGTATCTCCTTATGATTCTTGAAGAGGTGGGAGATCAAATTGCTTGTATTAAAGGAAGATGTCTTAGCTCCTTCTCGCATAACCAACTTTTTGCAGTGATTGCAAATTGCCAGTTTTTTATCCGTCATACACACTTTAAAATAACCCCAAACCTGTTATGATCCGCTGCCCGGATCATATTTCTGTTTACGTTTTCAAGTCACTTGTGTTTTTCTGTTAGTCTTGGTCTCTTTCTAGTTCCTGTTTATGCACCTCTGAGTTTGGTTACCATAACAACGTATTACTTTCACCTGCCGCTGGGGTTCCCGACACACACCTGTTTATCATCACTGTCATTATTATATAAGCCTGCCTTTCCATTCAATCGGTCTTGCTTCGTAGTTTGTTTTCACACAACAGTTGACGACTTTTGTTTCCTGCTCTTTAGCTGCTAGTTTTCACACTAGGCTATTTTGGCTTGCTAGCTCCCACGCTAGTCCTTTAGTTTTGTACCTTAAGTGCTATGAGCACGTTTTTCTTTGTTACCGTCTGATTTATGTTTTAATAAATCATTTCTTACCTGCAAGCTGTGTCCGAAGCCCGTCTGCATTCCTGGGAGAACCACATCCGCATCTTTATGCGACCCGGTCGTCACAAAACCATAGACATGGTGTCGTTAGTCAGTCACCGAGCGAGCTCGCTTGTTAGCCACGGCTACAGCACCGGCAACAACACACTCTTGTTGTTGCTATGCTGTGCTTGCGGCGGTTTGATGAGGTCATCAAGCGTCGCCAGTAAACCTCTCATGCTGCAATCGTCAACTCCTGTGTTGTGTGTGTGGGAGAGGGGAGAGGGGAGGGGCTGCTGACTGGAAGACGCAACTGCTCTGTACTGCTCCCTACGTCCGTGTTTTACCGGATATGTACCGTTTTAAAAAGTCATTAATTTTATCTTTTGAAACCGATACCGATAATTTCCGATATTACATTTTAAGCATTTATCGGCCGATAATATCGACAGACCGATATTATCGGACATCTCTAGTATAAAGTAGACTAAAAATGTACCCATCCATCCATCCATTTTCTACCGCGGGGGGTGCTGGAGCCTATCCCAGCTGCACACGGACGGAAGGCGGGGTACCATAGTGGCAACATAAAATATAACATATATGTAATATTTACATATTATATATGCATTATATAATATATACTTATATATTATATTATTATATTATATGTTTATATAATATATACAATATATAACAAATCCCAATATAATCCCAATGTACAATATTACAGTGGCTGAAACAGCTGCAGCATAACATAGAGAGTAGATCCAGCAGAAAATATACATTATAAATAAAGAGAGGTAGCTAACATAGAAGCGGTCAGATAATAGACAGATATGGCGAGTGATTATACAGCTGGATGGAGTGTGGAATGAAGGAGTTCTTGAATCGAACACTGTGGGAACGAAGCTGAAGGAGCCTGTTGGAGTATGAGCTCCGCTGTCCCTCAATTGTCTGGTAGAGTGGGTGGGCAGGATTGTCCATGATGGCGAGCAGTTTGTCCAGTGTCCTCTTGTCCCTCACTGGCACAAACGCCTCCAACTGCGTGCCAATAGTTTTGCCGGCTTTCCGGATCAGTTTGTCAATCCGGTTTAAGTCCCTTTTGCTAGTGCTGCTCCCCCATCAAACCACTGCAAAGTACAGTGCACTGGCCACAACAGACTGATAAAAGATCTCCAACGGCTTGCTGCACACATTAAAGGACCTAAGCTTCCTCAGGAAAAAGGGTCTGCTCATGCCCTTCTTGTAAACAGCTTTGCAGTTGTCCTTCCAGTCCAGTCTGCTGTTCAAGTAGACTCCCAGGTACTTGTACTGCCCCACTAGTGCCAACTCCCGGCCCTGGATTTTGATGGACTCCACAGGGGTCATTTTCTTCTCGAAGAGACATTTCATAAGCTTCTGTGTTGTTTTATGTCATTCAAAATCAATAAAAAAAAAAATTCAATATGATGTAGCTAAACATTTCTATCTGAATATTGACTTCTGCTCCCTGCCGTGTTGACAAATGTTCTTGCTGTGGTTTGGCCAAGAATTGAACCAGTGACTAGAAACCCACCTTATCTAACCTTTAACATCTTGGCGCAGACGTCCTTTAAAATCAATAAGGTTCTTGCTTGTGCATGCTTGTAAATGTGTCACTTCCGTCTGTTGAGCTGAGCGTTTGATTTGTGGCGTGTGTCTTTAAAAGGCGTCAAATCGCCGCTCACACACTCGTAGCGCCTCTTTTGATTCCTCGCCGTTTTCCAAGCTGGCAAGTGCAGTGCCAAGCCATAAAAGTGTGCAATAAGATCCAATAAAGGTGTCAAGTGTGAGCTATGCACACATCACCACTGAATATTAATTAGCTGCTGTGTCTCTTCCTAGTTTATGCATTCCCTGTACAGCCTGCATGCATCATCATTTGCTTTGATTTCATTTTCATTATTTTTTTTTTTTTTGGCAGGGTTGATTGAAAAAGACAATTTTATCAGGGAATCATCAAAGTGAACAAAGTAACTGTGTTGGCCACATCTTATACTTCACATCTACCAGTATTATCCCTTTTCTACCGCTTATTAGTTAATCCAGGGGTTCTTAACCTGTTTGACCTCAGGGCTCAACTTTCCCACTCAAATATTGACACTAAATTAGTAATCTTACTCTTGATTTTAATCATGTTCAATAATTATATCCAACCTACTTACAGTTTACAACTTTGTCAAATGATATGAAGCCATGTGTTAACCATGGGTATTATCATTTTAACGATGAAGCCAGAGTCCGCCCCACTCAGAAAGACTGTGACTTAAAGTTTTATCCTGACCTTGTAGATACACTGAGACGAAGTCTAAGCTCATTGTGTTTTTGAAGCTGCACTAATTTCCTCAGAATTTTCAACAAATTTTAAGTCCAGAGAATTATTTGTGATTTGTACGTTCTCAGTGTGTCTCTGTGCTTGTTCTATTTTTGGACAAAGTAAAACAAAGAAAACAACCTGAAGTTGTCTTTATTTTTAATTTATCATGCCATGATTTTACCACTTGGGAATAGATTTTCCTCCATGCGGCCCCAGAGCTAAAATGACTTTGACACCCCTGATATAGGGAATTCACCAGACGTCTCATTGCTGTGTGTGTGTGTGTGTGTGTGTGTGTGTGTGTGTGTGTGTGTGTGTGTGTGTGTGTGTGTGTGTGTGTGTGTGTGTGTGTGTGTTTGTGTGTGTGTGTGTTCTTGTATTTCTACCCTTCTTGAGATATCAACAAGGAAAAGTACCTTCTATATGAGGACCGGTGAACAAGTTAGGACATAAATCATGGTCCCAATACGAAAACCATTGCATCTAATAGAGAATGTCTCATTTGCACCCCCTGGTGGTGAAATCTATCTAAAATTAGGGTGGTCCCAAAAAGGAGGGATTTTTCAAATTGACTGTGTGTCGGTTTTAAAAGTGCTCCCCCTCTGGTCAACATATGAAATAACAAGTGTGTGTAAAAATTTGAAGTGCTTCCCCTCTGACCAACATATGTAATAACAAGTGTGTGTAAGAAATTGAAATGCGCCCCCTTTGGCTAAAATGCATTGAAAAAATAGATATATATGTATATAGAGACATACTGTAATAACTTGAAGTAAATAATGAAGATTAAAAACCAATTACTAAGAAAAAATTCAACAAAAAAAACCCAATTAATTAAAAGTAGTCTTTTCCTCACAATGTGTCGACTTTTTTTCTTATAAAATTGGGAACAATTTCTCATATTCTTTCTGTTTCTGTAATATTGCAAAATTTTCTCGTAAATGTAAAATGGCGACATTTGTCATACAACATTCTGACCTTTATCAAAAAATATTGCCAATATTTATGTTGTTCCTGTAAAATAGTGACATTTGTTGAGTAAAATTATGACTTTTGTCATAAGTTTGCCAAGTAAAATTCCAATTATTATTATAATATTGCCAAAATGTTAAAGTTTTCTTATAAAATTGTGACTTTTGTCGAGTAAAATTACGACTCTTTTCATAAAACTGCCAACAATGTAAGGTTTTTCTTGTAAAATGGCGACTGTTATTGAGTGAAAATCCAACTTTTATCATAATATTGCACAAATGTTCAGTTTTTCTTGTAAAATTTTGACTTGCTTTGAGTAAAATTACGACTTTTATTATAATACTGCCAAAATTCTAAGTTTTTCTGGTGAAATTGTGACCTTTTTCCTGTAAAATTGCAACTCATTTTTCACAACAAGCTTTTTTATATTTGCATAGTATGTATATATTGTCCATGTTGTAAATACACATCTTTACATATCTAGAAAGGGTGGTCCTAAAGAGAGAGGCATTATTCGGAGGTCTCAAGAAGGTAACAAATACAAGAGTGTGTGTGTGTGTGTGTGTGTGTGTGTGTGTGTGTGTGTGTGTGTGTGTGTGTGTGTGTGTGTGTGTGTGTGTGTGTGTGTGTGTGTGTGTGTGTGTGTGTGTCCATACTTTAATTTTCCCCTGTGCAAATTGTTGTTAGCACTGGGTCAAGTGTCTCTTGCATGTGTCACATCAACCTGTGGCGCTAATGCCTTTGCTCTCTCTCATTCCACCACAGGTCCCCTCAGGAGGCTTGTTTGGGCGACGGCGAAGGAACCGAGCATCAATCTTATCTTTGAAAGCTGGCGACCAACAGGAGATAAATCAAGGCTTTGAATTCGGAGCGTTTAAAGAAAAAAAACAGAAAAAAAGGCTTCCTGGCATAGTGAAATGAGGGAGGACATTCTGATGTAGTCCTCACAAAGTGACAAGAACCCTATTCATTTTGAGTTGAACTGAGTTATTAAGATCCTTACTGATTTAAAATGATGAAAAAAAGCCATATTGGTTTATTGTTAAAGGTAAGTCACAATATTTAACCTGTCTTTAAATGGCAACTTGTGGCGCCCTCTATGGGATTGTTCTCAAAATGTTATAGGTTAAATATCATGTACCAGTAGTAAGATTATTTATTTACTACAAACCAGAATGCTATTGATTTTGAATGGGGGGAAAAAAACTAAGTTGAAATTGCCATAAACAGTGTCAATGACTTTTTGGACAGGATAGATGGGGTCAGAGGTCAAATGAATTAGGCTACATGTTAAGTCTCTTTTTAAAGACAGGAACGCTATACATTTGAAAGCCAGTCTGGACAAGGAACTGAGGTCAAAGGTCAGCTCAGTATAAGGATTATTTCCCTAAAACAAAAAAAGAATGTTATTTTTATATGATGAAAAACACAAAAAACAAAGCTAAAGTTCTTTCTTGCGTATATGCCATTGTTATGTTATGTTATGTTATGTTATTTTCATTTATTATGCGCCCCCCAACCAACTGTTACATCAGCCCGGGGCGCAGCCCGACTGGAGAAACAAAAAAAAAACAGAAACAGAGACTGAGACACATAAAGGAATCTAAACTAAACATTTAAGACTCACAATGAAAACATAGATTAAAAGTCATCTGCGGTAAAAAGGTGAGTTTTAAGCCGTGCTCTAAAAGAGTCCAGAGTGGTGGCGGACTTAATACTCAGGGGGAGCTTATTCCACAACCTAGGTGCCATCACTGAGAAAGCACGGTCTCCCCTTGTCACTAGGTTTGACCGTGGGACCTTCAGGGTCATCTGGTTGTCTGATCTAAGGCAACGACCCAGCCTGGAGCTGGTGGGTTGGTCCAGGAGATCTTTAATATAAGCTGGGGCGAGACCATTGAGCGCTTTGAAGACGAACATGACGATCTTAAATTTCACTCTACGCTTCACTGGGAGCCAGTGAAGGGAGGAGAGGATGGGAGAAATATGTTCCCTCATTTTTGCGCCTGTCACCAGCCTGGCAGCCGCTGGTGACAGGCTGGTTACATTAACGATGTATGTCCCTATTTGCCAAAACAAGAACCCAAATAATTTTGGATCCTTTTCCTTGCAAGAACCGGATAGTTGAGGTCAAAGGTCAGATGAAAATATTAGCCCTTTAATTTAATATAAAGGGTTAATGTCTCGAACACAAAGTCAACTGGGATAGGCTTGCCCATGACCCTAATGAGGATAAGCAGTATGGAGAATGGGTGAATTTATTAAATAACTTATTAATTAATGAATAACTTAGAAATAGGTTCAGAGTAGTACAGTTGTAGGATTAGATCTCATTCACTGGCAAGGACATTATTGATTTTGGATAATCATTTTCATTCACACATTTAGGTGTACCGGTAATTGCTGTTTTTTACTATATAAATGTATTATATAAATGTTATATACAGGGTGATTCAAAAAGAATACGCCAAAATCATCACGTATTTATTCAGTTCTAAAGCATTGCAATAGACTGAATCAATGGTCATTTGATACAGGAGTTTTATTGTGTTACGAACTCACCGTTGTGGTCATGTAATCCTTTCGACGCCGTTCTATTGCAGGAAGACCACCTGTTTATTTACCCTCAAAATGGCGACTCCTCAACACAAGGCGTTGTGTGAGCTTAAGTTTGCAGAAACACATTCCATGCTTTTAGAACAGAATTTGGTACATTTAGTAAAAACTTGTAAAGCGTGAAATAAATATTCAAAGTTATGTAAAACACATGAGCTAGGTTTTCTATTGTTTTTAATATATATATATATATATATATATATATATATATATATATATATATATATATATATATATATATATTTACCGCTTGTCCCTTTCGGGGTCGCCGGGGGTGCTGGAGCCTGTCCCAGCTGCATTCGGGCGGAAGGCGGGGTACACCCTGGACAAGCCGCCACCTCATCACAGGGCCAACACAGATAGACAGACAACAAGTTTGGACACACCTTCTCCTCATTCAATGGGTTTTCTTTATTTTCATGACTATTTACATTGTAGATTGTCACTGAAGGCATCACAACTATGAATGAACACATGTGGAGTTATGTACTTAACAAAAAAAGGTGAAATAACAGAAAAAAATGTTTTATATTCTACTTTCTTCAAAACAGCCACTCTTGGCATTCTCTTGATGAACTTCAAGCACACCTGTGAAGGGAAAACCCTTTCAGGTGACTACCTCTTGAAGCTCATGGAGAGAATGCCAAGAGTGTGCAAAGCAGTAATCAGAGCAAGGGGTGGCTATTTTGAAGAAACTAGAATATAAAACATGTTTTCAATTATTTCACCTTTTTTGTTAAGTACATAACTCCACATGTGTTCATTCATAGTTTTGATGCCTTCAGTGACAATCTACAATGTAAATAGTCATGAAAATAAAGAAAATGCATTGAATGAGGTGTGTCCAAACTTTTGGCCTGTACTGTATATATGTATACATATATATATGTATGTATAAGTATTCAGACCCCTTTAAATTTTTCACTCTTTATTTCTTCGCAGCCATTTGCTAAAATCAAAAAAGTTCATTTTATTTCCCATTAATGTACACTGAGCAACCAATCTTGACAGAAAAACACAGAAATGCAGCAATGTTTGCAAACTTATTAAAAAAGAGAAACTTAAATAACACATGGTCATAAGTATTCAGACCCTTTGCTGTGACACTCATAATTAATTCACATGCTGTCTGTTTCTTTGATGCTCCTTGAGATGGTCCTGCTCCTTCATTGGAGTCCAGCTGTGTATAATTCAACTGATTAGACTTAATTAGAAAAGGCACACAAAATAATTTCTACAGCTCTCAAGTTTCCTGAGAGCACAGCGGCCTATGTAATCCTTAAATGGAAGACCTGGCCATCCAGCCAAACTGAGCAATCGTGGAAGAAGAGCCTTGATGACAGAGGTAAAGAAGAACTTAAATATCACTCTGGCGGAGCTCCAGAGATGCAGTAGTTCCACAAAGTCAACCCTCAGTGCACCCCTCCAACAGTCGGAGCTTTATGACATCTTCTCAGTGCAAGACATATAAAAGTCTGCATAGAGTTTACCAAAAAACATATGAAGGACTCCCAGACTTTGAGAATTAAGATTCTCTGGTCCGATGAGACCGAGATTGAACTTTTTGACGTTAATTCTAAGCAGTATGTGTGGAGAAAACCAGGTACTGCTCATCACCTGCCCAATACAATCCCAACAGTGAAACATGGTGGTGGCAGCATCATGCTATGGGGGTGTTTGCATAGATACACTGGAAGAAAACCCCTTCCAGAGTCCTCAGAACCTCAGACTGGGTGGAAGTTTCACCTTCCAACAAGACAAAGATCCTAAGCACACAGCTAAAATAACAAAGGAGTGGCTTTGGAACAACTCTGTCACCATTCTTGACTGGCGCAGCCAGAGCCCTGGCCTAAACCCAATTGAGCATCTGTAACGAGATCTGAAAATGGCTGTCCACCAACGTTGACCATCCAACCTAACAGAACTGGAGAGGATCCCCAAATCCAGATGTGAAAAACCTGTTGCATCATTCCCAAGAAGACTCATGGCTGTACTAGCTCAAAGGGATGCTTCTACTCAATACTGAGTAAAGGGTCTGAATACTTTTGACCATGTGATATTTAAGTTTCATCTTTTTAGTAAAATTGCAAATATTTCTACATATATGTTTTTTTCTGTCCAGATAGGTTACTGAGTGTATAAATAAAAATGAACTTTTTGGATTTTAGCAAATGGCTGCAACAATAAAAATTAAATATTTAAAGGGATCTGAATACATCCGTACCCATTGTGTACATATATGTATGTATATGTATATATATATATATTTATATATTTTTTAAAGGCGGTTTTTTTAGGCTATCTCCGCGCTTACACTGCTGCGCATAAACGTCATTTGTCGGCAGCCAATAGGAGCTTTTGTAACCAGAAACCTGTTTTGAAAAGGTTTTATAATCATTTTTAAACCAAATAATTAATATATTGCGAGAATCGGTTTGAATCGAGAATCGTGTTGAATTAAGAATCAATTATGAATTGATCATCACCTTAAGAGTCGGAATCGAATCGTGACATCCCCATCCCGAAGTATTATTTCAATTGTTATAATTGTACTTTAGTTATTGATGTATTTTTATTATTTGATTACGGAAAAAACTGTGGCCAAGTAAAGCAAAGGGAGCTAAGGTCAAAGGTCGGTTAGGTCGGTTTCCTCAGTGCATTTGATTGTGAAACTCTTATGAACTGTTTTTACCCTACTGATGGTTTCTAATGATGGGGGTCAAAGGTCACTATTTTCAGCTGATGTTTATTCTTGATGTTTTTCAAGATCAAAAGTCTAATCTTATAGATTTTAACGCCCCAAGGGCCCCTTGCTACTACTCAACAGTATGATCACTTTGTGGGGACTAAACAGTGATATCCTATTTTAATGAATAAATATTATATAATAGTGGTTCTGAAACTTAAAAAAAAACAAAAAAACAGAGATTTTTATTAACAAGTATATTTAATATTTGTGGCCACGGTAACATTACACTAACACTGTGTTTGAATACTTAAAAATAAAACACTAATCACTTCAGTGATTCTTTGGCATACCACTAGATGGAGCCTGCGCACCACTATTGGTACACTTACCACAGTTTGAGAATCACTGACTTACCACAGTTTGAGAATCACTGTTCTGTACAGACGGGTTGACCTCAGTGACAGATGGACATTTTTTATTGAAGTCTGGTCAGAAAAGCTGTGGCAGTTGCTTTTGTGTCCAAACCAGGGATTCCCAAATTGTGGCCAACGGGCCAAATTTGGCTAGTTGTGTCATTTTGTTTGGCCCGCCAAGGCTGGCTACCAAATTTATAAATATTCATACTGACCAGTGACCACTTTTAAGCTCCACAATCATTAATTACATGTCTATGAGGCTACACTGTAAAAAAAAAAAAAAAAACCTTGCCAGAAATTTACCATAAAATCGTCAGTGGTACCATTTTTCCATTCACAGTAATGCACCGTAAAAACAGGGAATGTAGATTTTACGGTAAAAAGGTAGCATCCCAGTCACCAGAATTTTGCAGTAAAATATTAATAATAATAATAATGGATTAGATTTATACAGTGCTTTTCTAGATAGATAGATAGATAGATAGATAAAAAGATAGATAGTACCTTCAGGAGAGTTCCCTCAGGAAAATTAAAATTCCAGCAGCAGTGTACAGAATTGAGATCCAATTTAAAAAGTAAATAATGGGGGTATAAATGGAAATAAAATAGAAAAATATTACAATAAGAATAAAACTATAACAGCAAAAATAAGAACATAACAAGAGAAACTAGGCAGTAGTGACTATGTTATGAAAAAGTATTGCACTGTTATTGTTTTGCATCCCCATTCTATCGACTAGAAATAACTGTGGTACTGTTTTTTTAATTCATAGTAAAAATGTAATTCATAGTATGACACTGTAAAAAAAAAAAAACGCTATAGATTTTATGGTAAAAAAAAATACAACTGGCAGCTCAGTCACCAGAATTTGTACATAAAAACAGTGGTACAGTTTTTCAATTTACAGTAATTTAGAGTAAAAACCACTACATTTTATAGTAAAATTCTGGTGAAGAACTGGGCAGTTTTTTATCGTAAAATCTATGCATTTCTTTTTTCAACTAACTAACTAGTTCTGTTTGAATTTGAGAATCCCGCTGGTCTATGGTAAAGTTGTGACTTTTTGACGCTCAATAGAAAAGGATCATTTTGGTTGCCACGCTTTGCCTACGTCCTAAAATGAAAACCGAAACTCTTCGAAATTTAGCATCCTCCATACCTCTAATCTGTCTGGGTAAAATTAGAAAGCAATCAGATGAAATATTTAGGAGGAACGGGTCACAGAACTGCACCTGAAAATGGCAAAAATCTGCCGTTTTGAGGGGAAAAAAAGATTTTAAGTGCACCTTATAGTCCGGAAAATGCAGAGTTGCATGTTAACTGAATTAGACACAAAGCTTACATTTATATCTGGCAGTTTGAGGCTAAATTCCTCACTGGTGGTGCTGTTGCAATGGTAAAAATGGCTGTTTGGCCTGTGGATCATCGGCACATTTTCTCTGTAGCCCTCGGAGGCCAAATGTTTGGGCACCCCTGGTCTGAACAATATGTGCGTCACTGTGTTCTTACCTTCTTGCGTAACCCCAGTGATAATTCTTAAGGAAGTAATAATTTGCATCAAATTTGTCTTTGTATACAAACTACATGAGCATGTTTGATATCTATATTTCAAGCATTTGTTTTCTATAGAGACCTTTAACATTTGAATAGAGGATATTTTTGATATTGTGTCTTGACGAGTGAGACTTGTCACCGCGCCGTGGAATCTGTAGGGAGAGAGAGACGCTTTACAGATCAAATGAAAGTGGAGAACATGAATGGCGCGAGGAGAGGACTCGTTTGTGCTCGGCGAGACTGGCTGGCCAGACGTAGCTGTGCAGCGAGTCAACGCCAGCACTCATTTCTTTGTCCGTCTTTCACCCACTTGTTCTATGCATTTGACGCAGAGACGCTACTCTGCCACACACACACACACACACACACACACACACACACACACACACACACACACACACACACACTCACACAAACACATTCTTGTATTTCTTACCTTCTTGAGACCTCCGAAAAATGCCTACCTCTTTAGGACCACCCTTTCTAGATATATAAAGATTTGTATTTACAGCATTAATAATATATACATACTATGCAAATATAAAAAAAGCTTATTGTGAAAAATGAGTTGGAATTTCACAAGAAAAATGTCACAATTTCACAAGAAAAACTTCGAATTTTGGCAGTATTATAATGAAAGTCTTCATTTTACTCAACGCAAGTCAAAATGTTACAAGAACAACTGAACATTTGTGCAATATTATGATAAAAGCTGGAATTTTACTGAGTAACAGACGCAATTTTACTAGAAAAGCTTAACATTTTGGCAATTTTATGAAAAGTCGTAATTTTACTCGACAAAAGTCACAATTTTATAAGAAAACTTTGATTGATTGAAGTTTATATATTAAACTTCAATCAATCAAAGTTTATTTATATAGCCCTAAATCAAGAGTGTCTCAAAGGGCTGCACAAGCCACAACGACATCTTCGGCTCAGATCCCACATCAGGGCAAAGGAAAAACTCTACCCAATGGGCTACAATGACAAAACCTTGGAGGGGACTGCAGATGTGGGGACTAACACTTAGAAAATATTGGCGATATTATAATAATAATCGGAATTTTAGTTGGCAAAATTATGACAAAAGTCATAATTTTACTCAAAAAATTTAAGTTTTACAAGAACAACAAAAAAATAGGCAATATTGTGATACAAGTCAGAATTTTGTATGACAAATGTCACCATTTTGCAGTAGAAAAGTAATAATTTTACATAAAAAAGTTAGAATTTTACAAGAAATATTACAGAAACAGAAAGAATATGAGAAATTGTTTCCGAATTTTATAAGAAAAAAGTCGACATTGTGAAAAAAAAAAGACTGCTTTTAGTTAATTTTTAATGTTTTGTTTGTAATTGGTTTATAATATTCATTATTTACTTCAAGCTATTACAGTATGTATCTATATACATATTTATTTATTTATTTATTTATTTTTTTTAAGTTTTGGCCAAAGGGGGGGGGGGGGGCTGGGGGGGGGCATTTAAATTTCTTACACACACTTGTTATTTCATATGTTGGCCAGAGGGGGAGCACTTTTAAAACCGACACACAGTCAATTTGAAAAATCCCTCCTTTTTGGGACCACCCTCATTTTGGTACATTTCACCACCAGGGGTGCAAATGAGACATTCTCTATTAGATGCAATGGTTTTCCGTATAGGGACCATGATTTTGGTCCTAACTTGTTCACCGGTCCTCATATGGAAAGTACTTTTCTTTGTTGATGTCTAAAGAAGGCTACAAATACAAGAACATACACACACACACACACACACACACACACACGCACACACACACGCACACACAGCCAACTTAATCCTCAACATGTTCTCATTTTGTCAGTACAGTGGAACCTTTGAAATCAAACAATTTAGAAATTGACCAACATATTTCAGAAAAATATGCTTCTGAACTCATCAAAGGTAAAAATCCATGCAAGCTTTTTCTTTTTGTGTGTTTTTATTTTTTTTTTTTAAATGTTGCCAAATTTATTCAAAAACAAAATAAAGACCACCATCCCTTTACAGCAGGGGCCGGCCTGCAGCTAGGTTTTTATTGGCCCTTAATATATGTAAGTATATTAAATTTAACACTTGACAACTATTTGCTTTGTCACTTATAACACAAAAGCTAAGATAACAATGTTTTGTTGTCAAATATTCAGAAGTGGTTTTAGCATCTTTATTGCACAAAACATATCCAAGTGCGCCCCACCAGCATTCTTTCATTTTTCAATATGGTGGAAAAAGTGAGAATGAGAACTCACTGTACATCATGAGAATTAATCCAGTATTTAATGATTAAATCTGAGCATGCCATATGTTTTTTCTTTTTTCATCATTTTTAACCTATAAGACCTCATTGGGCCTTAGGAGACATTATTTCAGCCAGTATCAAATAATTTAATATTTGCAAATAGTGTGCTTTTTCTTTGGCTTTTTGACACACTTATTCTTCTTTTTTATTTTTTTTAAATAATATTTATTTATTCATTCGATAGGGAAATCATAATACAGGTACTGAGAAAACAGACCCTTTTTTTTTTGTTTCCACCCCCCACCCAAAATTACAAAAAATAATAAAAGTAAAATATTAACACCCCGTCCTACATACTGCCTTCCTCTTCACCACAAGCAGATAGAGAATCACTCGAACTGACTAAAGGAAAAAAAGAACTAACAAAAATAAAAATCACAAACATACAGAGAAGTGTCACTGAATAAAAACAACAACAACAACAACAACAAAAAAGAGTTGAGGTATAAGTGAAAATGTTCATTGTCAACAGAGAGTGTCACATTTATCCTATAGTGTCTTTAATTAGGCTATGTAACTAATCATGCAGCCCCAGGTCAAGTCAAATTGTTTTGGTGTACCCCTCAGATTATATTTAATATTCTCTAAATCTAAGAAAAACATGAGGTCTTTAAGCCATAGGGAGACCCTGGGGGCAAACTGTGATTTCCACTCCAATAAAATCCTTCTACGAGCTATTAATGATGCAAAGGCGATACTATCCCTAAAAGTATGCTTAGTTTTTTGATAGTTTGGTGGAATTTATTATTATTATTTATTATTTATTTATTTATTATTATTATTTTATAAAGGATCATTGTTAGGGCTGCAACTATTGATTATTTTAGTAATCGGGTTATGTATCAATGAGTTTGTTTGATTCATTGAGTCATAGACTAAAACACACTTTATAGCCTCAATGCGTATTTTAGAGATAATATTAGAAACCATTTTTTTGCTTGCCAAAACCTTTGTTCTTGTTTTCCGAATAGATGCACATCATCAACTTTAGAAATAGCACATTTAAAAAAAAACATTTTTAAACCTACACTACACAGATAATAGCACCCACACATGCACCACCGCTCTCATGTACGCTCGATTGCAACGGCCGTGCAGAAACTGTGTCAGCGTATTTAAAGTTTTGGGCACTCCATGTGGTCCGTTTTTGATCAATGTCTATTAGTTAATCAAAGCAAAATAACGTGAAAAAGCTTTTTTCTAATTGTTGCAGAACTGGCAGCCCTAATCACTATTGCTAAACCTCATCATACCCCATGAGACATACAGCAGGTTCAGCCAGGAACAAAAGATTCACTACTGCAAGTGAGTTGTGCTTTTTCTTTGTCTTTTTTTTAAAAACTTTTTTGCGACACTTATCCAAAACAGACTCTTAACGCATCTCATTGCACCTCATTTTGCTTTCTCTTTGGCTTTTTGTCACATTTGTATTATAATAATAATAATAATAGATTGTATTTGTAAAAAGCACTTTATATTGAGTAAACAATCTCAAAGTGCTACAGTGTATTAAAAAAAGAAATCAATAAAAGAAATAAAAAAAGAAAAGAAAAAAAAGATAAATAAATAATTGTTGCTTTTTCCCAAAGAAGAGAAGAGGAAAATACTAAAGCGGAGGTTTCTGTTGTTTTTACACTTTATAATAGTTAAGCTATTTTTTACCAAGTGGAAAAAGAAATGACAGATCTCACCTTCGCATTAAATCTTCAAAATTAAAGTTGAATGTTTTGTTTTTAACATCCTTTTTTTACACTTTTTTTGACAGTTAATAATGTTAAAAAGTCTCTTTATTTATTTATTTATCTTTTTTATTTTATTTTATTATTCATTTTATTTTATTTTTTATAAATATCTCTTTTTTGAATGATGCCTGCACGATTAACAATGTAGTTCCATGGCGGTGTCACTTTCCACTATTTCCAATTGCATCAAATCCCCAAAAATAATAGATTGTTTGATTTTAGAGGTTCCCTTGAATGATGCCATTATATCTTCAACTGAAGCAAGAAAAGAGAAATGGATTATATTAATCTGAATACAGCATCAAAAGTCAATAATTCATTTTAGATCACCATAACATTAAAATAACCTGTATAGAAACCAAAAAAATAAAGCACATTTAATAATTCCTTCACTGGATTGTCTCATAAAAGATATCTGTGATATTTTTTCTATGTGTGACGACAAACTGATGGAGATGAGATGGTGAAAAATAAACACTTTGCACTTCATGTTGTCTGGGTGCCATTTATAATCCTTCTTTGTCACTGTACGTGCTCTCACCATCGAGTCCAAACACAGGAAATTAAAGCACTCGCAGAGAATCACACATAGTTAAACCAAAAGCAGCCCCATTTTTTTTCCAAGAGGGATGAAAATGGCATCGGCAACTGCATCAGTTAATTGCGAGATTAGTGTGATGAGACCACCAAAGGCCATCAGCTCTCACCACCAGATAGAGCAAATTCACAGTCAGCGGCAATAAGGTAAATGGGTTATAATTGTGTACGCTTTTCTACCTTCAAGGTACTCAAAGTGCTTTGACAATATTTCCACATTCACCCTTTCACACACACATTCACTCACTGATGGCGGGAGCTGCCATGTAAGGCCCTAACAATGTGTGATTCTCTGCAATGGCGTTGTGGCTTGTGCAGCCCTTTGAGACACTTGTGATTGGGCTATATAAATAAACTTTGATTGATTGATTGATTGATTGATTGATTGATTGATTGATTGACTAACCACGACCCATCACGAGCAGGGGTGAAGTGTCTTGTTTAAAGACACCACGGACCTGACTCGTATGGCGGAAGCCGGGTATCGAACCAGGAACCCTCAGGTTGCACGCCGTTACAATTGGGAAGGTCAGGGTCGGTTTCAGAAGTGAAAGCAATATTTTATTGTACTGCATTGTAACCACAATTGCCTGAAAGGTATTGACCATGTTGCAGTTGAGTGGGAGTATTGTTGGTCGGGACCCCAGGATGAAGAGACGGCCGGCGAAGTGCAGGTAAATATATATTTACTAACCAAAACCATTAACCAAAGATAGAGCAACAGAGAAGTGCACCAAAGTGACAAACTACAGTATTTAAGGACTCTTAACTAAAAGGGAAGGATGTAGATCATTTGGTAAAATTACTGTTTTGTTGTTGTAGTTTTCGAATACACCACCGGGGTGTTCCCAATAGGGAATCAGTTATCCACTCTCTCATGAAATGCATATGTACAATACCATGTTGCAGTTGAGTGGGAGTATTGTTGGTCGTGACCCCAGGATGAAGAGACGGCCGGCGAAGTGCAGGTAAATCTATATTTACTAACCAAAGATAGAGCAACAGAGATGTGCACAAAGCAGGCTAAATGGTCACAAGAAGCTTAGCATGCAACACGGAGGTGCAAAAAGGACATATAAAGCGTACTGATTGGCAACCAGGAACAGGTGTGTCCTGACTGCCAATCATGAACAGGTCAGGGAGCCAGTGCTCAAACAGGTGCAGTAGTGATAAAACAAAAAGGAAGTGGAAACAAAAAATAGGAGCGGTGGACAGGAATTAAAACAATACCAGAAGCTAGCAATAATTGCCATGAGAGATCATGAAAGACACAAATATAAGACGACCCGGACAGTAAGATTTTCGGGGAAAAAATACTTCACGGTTAAGCCAGCATCAAAGGATCAAATGTTTGTGTATTATTATTATTTTGCGACATCTTTGTCTTTAGCTTTTTGTGATGTAAAAAGTTCCATCGTAGCTCTTAACTTTATTGTACCTCAGGAGACCTCAGTTCAAATTCACTCTTTAACGTCTTTTTCTTAGGCTTTTCTTCCCCAAAAATAAGAGGGGTGGAATAGATTTAGACTTAGACTTAGACTTCCTTTTTATTGTCATTCAAATTTGAACTTTACAGTACAGATAAGAACAACATTTTGTTGCATTAGCTCATTGCAGTGCAGGATAAAAGAGCAATAAGGTGCAGATATAAATAAATAGATTACTGTACAGATAAATATATTGCACTTTTGCATATGCATCCACGTTTATGGATTTATGTTATATTGTCTTCATATCCCAGCGAGTTAATCCATTTTTGGGGGGAATTGAGGGGATTATTATGATGCGTTCAAGAGTCTTACGGCCTGAGGGAAGAGGCTGTTACAGAACCTGGAAGTTCTGCTTCGGAGGCTGCGGAACCTCTTTCTAGAGTCCAGCAGTGAAAACAGTCCTTGGTGGGGGTGGGAGGAGTCTCTGCAGATTTTCTGAGCCCTGGTCAGGCAGCGGCTTTTTGTGATCTCCTGGATAGTAATCAGTTAAGATTTTGGTTGTTTTGGCAATTAAATTTTCTCATTCTTCATTGACTCCCATTATCCTAAAATGAGCATGGTATCACATAGGGCTGGGCGATATATCGAGTATACTCGATATATCGTGGGTTTGTCTCTGTGCGATATAGAAAATGACTATATCGTGATATTCGAGTATACGTCCTCACGCAGTTGCTTTTAGCTGCGGACATTACACCTTACTTGTCAAAGTTTTCCCGGGAGACTCACAAATTTCAGTGCCCCTCCCGAAAATCTCCCGCGGCAACCATTCTCCCGAATTTCTCCCGATTTCCACCCGGACAACAATATTGGGGGCGTGCCTTAAAGGCACTGCCTTGAGCGTCCTCTCTCACCTGAAAAGGAGACTATTATGTATGTCTCCGTTATCCATAGGTTTATCTATAACCCATAAAGTAGGCAGGCACGGAGCTATTTCTCAGCGTGTGTTTATTCCAGCCGGCACGTTAATACACTGACACACAACATCCGGATTCCCATCATGCATTGCTTCAAAACTACGGCAAGTAGTAATGTCCAAAAACATAACAGAGACGAAGCAGAAGAACAAAGAAGAGACATGGCGACGACGAGTAAGAAGAAGAAATACACTTGCAAGTTCCAAAATGCCTTACAAGCGGGAAGATGTTTTAAAAGTATGCGGCAAAAGCGTTGCTACAAAAAGTAGCAGCACTGCTAATAAGTAGCATCATTTGAAAAGTCACCCGCTAGAGAATGAAGAGTGCTTGAAACTCCGCCACACCAACAAAATGCCCAAGGAACTATTTCCACATCAACTCCGTATGAAATTTTTTTGTCAACAACAGAAGGAGATAACGTCCACAGTAACCTACCACATAGCAAAGGACATACATTATTTGATTTCCTATTATGCAGCTCATTTTTATTTGACAGTTATTGAAATATCTTGTGTGACATCATGCACAAAAGTGCACTTTATTTGTTTTTAACAATTGTAGTGGCGTTCTGTACAAAAAGTGCACTTTAATTTAGTGTTGTTTTGATATGTCATCTTAGTGACATCATGCACAAAAGTGCACTAATTGCTTGTTTTAAAATGTCTCTGACAATCTTGCACTTTCTGTTTTGAAATGACATGAATGTTTGTGCCACTGCTTAACAACTGTTTAATAAATACAGTTTTGGTCAATTGACTTAGTTGTGATTTCCTTCTCTGCATGTAAGTTTAATATTAGCATATATTAATGCAGTATGAACAAGAATGTTTTAATGTAGACACATAGAATTCCAGACACCCCTCATCATCAATTACATCGATTTCAAGAAAGCCTTCGACAGCATCCACCGGTAATCACTGTGGCAGATCCTCCAGCTATACGGTATACCATCAAAGTACGTCAACATCTTCAGAGCCCTGTACCACAACTCCACCTGTTGAGTGAAAACCACCAACAGCAACTTTGACATTGTGATTGGGGTAAGACAGGGTTGCATCTTGACTCCCTTACTGTTCATGATTGTCATAGACTTTGTCATGAAGAAGTCTGTCGTCGGAGCAAACCTCGGCATTAAGTGGGGAGGGGACAGACTGGCAGATCTGGACTTTGTGGACGACTTGGCTCTGCTTAGCCATTCCTACGCTACGCTCCAAAAATTGACTAACAATCTGCATGAGCAAGGGGAAAAAGTCGGCCTACGTATACGCCAAGAGAAGACCAAGGCCATGACCGTCGCACAAGACCAAAACGTTCCACTGCTCACCGTAGGCGAACAAGGCATAGAGTACGTTGAGAACTTCACATATCTTGGAAGCAACATCTCGAACACTGGAGACGCAGAAAAGGATGTACAGACCAGAATCGAAAAAGCTGCAGGAGTCTTCCAACCCCTCCGGAACATCTGGTCATCAAAATCTATCAGTACGTCCACAAAGCTGCGCCTCTATATGTCAGTGGTCATCCCTACAGTGACCTATGCCTGTGAGAAATGGATGAAGACATCAAGTATTGCTAACAAGCTGGATGTCTTCCATCGACGGTGCCTCAGATACATCTTGAGGATCTCATGGAGACACCACATCACCAATGAAGAGGTGATGAGAAGGGCAGGGGTAGCACCATTGTCTGACATAGTCTCTGACATGAGAAGGAGAATGGCTGGACACGTACTCTGACTGCCAAGAGAGAGACCGGCAAGTGTGGCAATGGACTGGGTGCCAGAAGGGGGAAAGAGGAAGAGAGGACGGCCAAAGAAGACGTGGAGACAAACAGCCAAGGAAGACCTGAGAGAGATGGGAGTCAGCTGGCATGGAGCAAGAAGGGTCGCCAGTGACCGGATTAAATGGAGGGGACTCGTCGCCCAATGTTCCAACAGGAATGGGAGGAACTAAGTCTAAGTAAGTCATAGAAACATCATACTGGTGTGTTTATATGCATCAAGTGTTAATTCAAGGCTAAGGCAAAATATTGAGATATATATCGTGTATCATGACATGGCCTAAAAATATCGAAATATTAATAAAAGGCCATATCGCCCAGCCCTAGTATCACATTCTCTGTTGTTTACTAGTTTGCCAACAACCTCTGCGTAGGAATGTCTCCATCTAATATCAATATCGGATATTGGTCCAATATCAGCAAAAAGCAAGTATCGGATGATATTGGCTGGCATGTAAAATCTCCCATACTGTATAAGCTTCGATACAAGCTGCCCTACTTGGACAAAGCTGGACAGCCAGTCAGTTAACATCTAAATGTTCTCCACCAAGCACACAAAGTTGGTCTTTTCTTGTATTTTAGTTAAGTCACTTATAAAAAGTAAACATGGTAGACTACTGGCTACTAGGAGCTAGCAGCTACACAACAGCTAAGCACACAAGCTAGACATACAGTATGTAATAAATGGGCCTAATTGAACAATGTTGCAGGGCCGAGGGTGAAGTCGGCTCTCTTGGTTGCTTTGTTGGGTCTGCTCCTGTCTCTGGCCATGCTCCCCCCACCCCAGCAGACGATGGCGTGGAACACCGCAGAGGCCACCAAAGTGTATATGCTTTATTTTTTTTATTTTTTTAATAGCTGTATGTAGAAATGGCTGGTTGCATCAGCTCTGCTCTTTAAATGTCTTTAATGCCCTTTGTTTTTTTTTATGTTTGATGTTTCCCTCTTACACACATGCTTATGTGTGCTATGACTATGAGTTTTTTCCCCTTGGCCTCAGTCTGTACCCCCTCTCCAGGGGCCCATGCTTAGACTGAATTTTTTTTTTCTCAAACCCCACATGCATTTACCTGTTTCTCCGCCGGAAGTTGACAGACCCGTCAGCGATCCTGTTGTGTCTCCCTGTAATGTTTGATCCTGTTCTGTCTCCCTGTAATGTTTGTCTGATCTTGAATGGGATTGTGCTGAAAATCTCAATTTCCCTTTGGGTATTAATAAAGTATTTCTGATTCTGATTTAAAACATGGCGATTGTCAATATAAAAAAGTATCAAATGATTATAGTTGCATTTTACCTACACATACAAAGTCTATTAAAAAGCATCCAGTAACAAACGTGTCCGCATCATGAGTTTAACTTCATGAATTATTGTGGCCACACTAATTACCACTCCACTTCAACTTAAAGACAGCTCATGTCTGTCGTAAGGTTAATGTTTTTTTTACACCTACCAATTTTCTCTGGGTAATTCCACTTGATCAAACCTTTTCTAACATTCCACACTTACAAAATAATACAAGTATCGGTATCAGCCAATACTCACGGCTCCAATATAAGTAAAAAGTTATACTCGGGACACCCCTACCTTTGAGACACTTTCTGCTGATACACGTCTGTGTTGAGGCCGCGTATCTGCTTGTCACAGCTCTGCGTGAGTGACAGGAAGAAAAGCTCTGACTCGCTGGTGGGGGGGTAGGTTGCTTGGCACCGTCTTGCTTACTGAATTTTGGAGCATTCCGACAGAGTCTTACAATTGGGTCAATATCGATCCATCAATCGAAGTTTATTTATATAGCCCTTAATCACAAGTGTCTCAAAGGGTTGCACAAGCCACAACGACATCAGGGCAAGGAAAAACTCAACCCAATGGGATGACAATGAGAGACCTTGGAGGGAGTCTGCACATGTTGAGAGTCTGGACCCCAAACAGTAAGAAACTGACTCTTTTCCAGCATGGCATTCGCAGGAAAGCTTTTATCATCGAACGCCTCAAAGACAGCCTCATCCCAAGGCCCCTGTTTTCCCGTCAGAAAACACATTTTCACCATTGTAAAGTGTCAACTCACATCTGTGTTTTGTCAAACGAGTGCACAAGTTGGACACGTGTTCATTCATTCATGCATGTCACTCTTACTTGCCACGCTGCTGGGACAGAAGGCTCTCAAGGCAAAACATGACAATGCTTCTAATGCGCAGGCGGCCAATGTTGTATACCTGAGGGCAACAGCATATATCCATATTACTGCATGTGTGCCAGTGTTTGCTCGGCTCTGTTTAAATGTCATTTTGCACTGCTGGCTGCTGTTGGGAAGGAAATTGAAGTTCATTTCAGGGGGATTTTTTTTTCAGTGATTGCAATTAAAAAGGAAATGACTATACTGAATTATTTTGAATAAATGAAACCGATAAAAACCCAATGTCTTCTAAAGATCCCGATAACTAGTTTTAAAACCCGTGGCGACCTAGCTGTTAGGAACTGATCAAGGAGGTGAACCCAGGATGCAGAGACAGGGGGCAAGGTTGAATTACAAAAAGGGGAAAAATGTAATAAGTCCAAAAAGTGTAACAAAAGGCGATGGGGGCAGAAGTGCACACCATCAATTACAAACAAAAACAGAATCCTCTTTACCTCAGGGAGGCTAGGAAACAAACACAAAGAGGTGAGGGATTACAGGACTAAGGAGAGACAACGTACCAGGACTGACAAGGTGAAGCAGGCGCATGAACGTGGGAGGTTCAGGAGACAATAACCGGCAAGACCAAGCTGTCAGTGACGAACTTAAATACTCTTAGGTTGAAATTGGTTGCAGGTGTGCCTTAGTGTCCGCCCCTCGCTGGGGACTAACGAACTGAAGAAAACAGACATCACAATAAAGGAGAAGGCAGGGAAATGATAAAACACAACACTGGCATTCCAGGCTACAGCTCCCAGACTCTGGAACAATTTGCACCAGTCCCTTCGTGATCATGACTGTGTTGAAACTTTTAAGAAAAAATTTAAAATTTCTCTTTTTAGTAAAGCTTTTAGTTAATGCACCTTTTAACTATCATTTTTAATCCACTTGGTATCCTTTTTATGATGTTGCCCCTGTAGTTTTAAATTTAATTGTTGTTTTACTTCACCTATGTTTTGTACAGCGCTTTGTGATTTTATCTGTGAAAAGTGCTTTATAAATAAAATGTGCTTACTTACTTACTTAATGTATGGATGTGATGTTTGCTAACGAGTCGAATCTTCTGAACGGCTCTTTTAAGCGAACGACGAGAACTGATCCACAGTTGCAAGCCTGTCGTGGTCTCACATTTTTTCTTTCCAGCACCCCTATTTTTTGTTCCACTTCTTGTTTGCCTCCATTCCTCTGGTCTGAGCACTGTTTACCTCACATGTCTCTGATTGGCAATCAGGACACACCTGTGCCTGGTTCTTCTTTTTCTCCTTCTTTTCTGGTTTAATGGCGGTGGGCAAGCAACCTTATGGTGTGCATTACCGCCACCTTCTGATATGAAGTGTGGACCGAGATGGAACCCTACTCTATATTCTTTTATTTAACCTATTTTTTTTATTTATGCTTTGTATCCTACATGTTCTGAGTGCAATCCTAGAATATATTCCACTACTAAACTAACCTTCTCTTTCGCTAACTTACTTTCCAGTATTTCCCTTTCTCTATTGTATTTCCTACAATGCATGAAAACATGTCTTACACTTTCTATTTGATGACAACAGTCACACAGCCCTGTGTTATGTTTCCCTATCAATTTCAATGAGCTATTTAGATATGTACAGTCGTGGTCAAAAGTTTACATACACTTGTAAAGAACATAATGTCATGGCTGTCTTGAATTTCCAATAATTTCTACAACTCAAATTGTTTTGTGATAGAGTGATTGGAGCACATACTTGTTGGTCACAAAAAACATTCATGAAGTTTGGTTCTTTTATGAATTTATTATGGGTATACTGAAAATGTGAGCAAATCTGCTGGGTCAAAAGTATACATACAGCAATGTTAATATTTGGTTACATGTCCCTTGGCAAGTTTCACTGCAATAAGGCACTTTTAGTAGCCATCCAAAAGCTTCTGCCAAGCTTCTGGTTGAATTTTTGACCACTCCTCTTGACAAAATTGGTGCAGTTCAGCTAAATTTGTTGGTTTTCTGACATGGACTTGTTTCTTCAGCATTGTCCACACGTTTAAGTCAGGAATTTTGGAAGGCCATTCTAAAACCTTAATTCTAGCCTGATTTAGCCATTCCTTTACCACTTTTGACATGTGTTTGGGGGTCATTGTCCTGTTGGTTGTCCTGAAGAATTTGGAGGTAATCCTCCTTTTTCATTGTCCCATTTAAAGCACCAGTTCCATTGGGTGCCGATGGAACTGGAAATTACATTATGTTCTTTACAAGTGTATGTAAACTTTTGATCGCGACTGTATGTCCTAACCTCTTATAAGTAATAATGTCTTCTTCCTTCCTATTTCTATTCCCACCTCTCAAAAGACTCTTATGAAGAAGGGAAAATCGAGGAACCGCACCTCGCCAGGGCGAGGGACACCGGGGACCCACCCTGGAGCCAGGCCCAGGGCAGGGGCTCGTCAGCGAGCGCCTGGTGGCGGGGACTTTCTCCACGGAGCTCCGGAGACGTGGAACTTCCCCGCCGCAGACCCACCACTTGCAATTGGGATCCATGGACTGGGTAGTAGTCGAAGTCAAATGCCTAGGCAACCTGGTCCTCGGTTGCTAAATCTGGTTGTCGGGACATGGAGCTTGTGCATGAGGTCAAGAGATACCGTCTAGATATAGTCACCTCAATGCACAGCATGGGCTCTGGAATCAAATTCCTTGAGAGGGGTTGGACTTTGCTATATGCTGGAGTTGCCGCGGGGAATAGGCAGCGAGCAGGTGTGGGCTTATTATTAGCCCCCCAGCTTGGCGCCCGTGTGTTAGAGTCACCCCCGGTGAACGAGAGGGTTCTTTCCCTGCGCCTTCGGGTCTGGGGACGGGCTCTGACTGTGCGCCAAATGGCAGTTTAGAGTAACTGGCCTTCTTGGGGACCCTGGAGGGAGTGCTGCAGGGCATCCCTCCCGGGGACTCCATCGTTCTACTGGGTGACTTCAACGGCCACGTTGGCAGCAACAACAAAACCTGGAGAGGCGTGATTGGGAGGAATGGCCTCCTCGATCTGAACCAGAGTGGTGTTCTGTTATTGGACTTCTGTGCTAGCCACAGTTTGTCCATAACAGACACCATGTTCAAACATAGGTGTGCCCACAAGTGCACGTGGCACCAGGACACACTAGGTCACAGGTGGATGATCGACTTTGTAGTTGTTTCATCAGATATGATAGACACTCGGGTGGAGAGAGGAGCTGAGCGGTCAACTGATAATCACCTGGTGGTGAGTTGGATCAGGTGGCGGGGGAGGATGCCGGACAGACCCGGCAGGCCCAAACGTTTAGTGAGGGTAAGCTGGGAGAGGCTCCCGTCCGCCAGATCTTCAACTGACACCTCCGGGAGAGCTTCAACTGCATTCCAAGAGAGGTGGGGGACATTGAGTCTGAATGGGCCATGTTCCGTACCTCCAATGCTGCTGCTTCCGATCAGAGCTGTAGTCACAAGGCACTGTCATGGCGGCAACCCTCGAACCCGATGGTGGACACCAGAGGTAAAGGGGGCCGTCAAGCTGAAGAAGGAATCCTACCGAGCATGGCTTGCTTGTGGGACCCCCGAAGCAGCTGACAGGTACCGACAAGCCAAGCGAGCCACGGCCTCAGCGGTGGCGGAAGCAACAACTCGGGCATGGGAGGAGTTCAGTGAGACCATGGAGCAAGATTTTCGGTCGGCCTCAAAGAGATTCTGGCAAACCATCCAACACCTCACGAGGGGGAAGCAGTGCCCTGTCCACACTGTGTACAGTGGGGGCGGAAACCTGCTGACCACTACTGGGGATATAGTTGGGCGGTGGAAGGAATACTTTGAGGATCTCCTTAATCCTACAGACACACCCTCTGTAGAGAAGGCAGAGTCTGAGGTCACTGTATTTGTTGCCTCCTGTTTTTTGATTACTTGAACTGTTCTCACTTCTTTCTTGTTCTCCACTTTCTTGTTGTCGTTCTACTCTGATTTGCTGTACTTCTGTTGCCTGTTTCCTTATGACACAGCCCCCATAAACTGCTGAGTGATTCCCGCCACGGTTACAAAACTTGATCTGTTCATTTCTTCCACATGCTCCATATTCATGCTCCCCTCCACACCTTCCACATCTCATTTTAGCATGGCACACACTAGCTATGTGCCCATAGCGTTGGCACTTGAAACAACGTACCGGGGTTGGAACGTAAGGTCTGACTTAAAAGCTTAAAAACCCAATCAGATTTTTTTTTGGTGGACTTCCTCGACAAATTGCTTAAGCACAGATCTGTCTTTTAGCTGTCTTTTCTGCATTCCTGAATGCCGTCAATCTCTTCATCATTGTGACAGTTCCCACTTTTATTTCTCTTTTCAAATATTCAAAATTTTCTCCTCTTGGGATTCCTGTCACTATATCCTCTAGCCCAGGGCTAGGGAACCTATGGCTGCATTCAGATCAATCTTAGCTGACATTGAATAACACGATAAGTAATGAATAATTCCGCTGGTAACCACAGTGTTAAAAATAACGTTCAAGATGTAAAACATTCTCATGCATTTTAATTCATCCATCCGTTTTCTACCGCACCTGTTCAAGGTTGCGGGTGGCTCAGCCAATCCCAGATGTCCTTCGAGGTACAGGGGGGTCGCATTAATGGTAAGAAGTACTTTATTTATTATTGGTTGGCTTCAGAATAACAATGTTATTAAAAAGAATAAGACTTGGACTTAGACTTAGACAAACTTTAATGATCCACAAGGGAAATTGTTCAACACAGTAGCTCAGTTACAATGATGGAAAGTGTAAGGATGGAAAGGACAATGCAGGTATAAATAGACTAAATATAGCGTTACAAAATATAACATACAGTATATACGAATATATATACGAATATATACATAATATGTGTACAGTATATTATATATACTGATATATTATATTATGTCTATAACATATATAAAATATATAACAATTACCATGTACAATATTACAGTATATGTGACAGCAGCAGCATAAAATAGAGAGTAGATCCAGCAGAAAATAGAAAATAGACATTAAAAACAAAGAGAAGTAGCTGACATAGAAGGTGTCAGGTAATAGGCAGATATCATCTATTGCTGTATGGCGAGTGATTATACAGCTGGATGGAGTGCGGAATGAAGGAGTTCTTGAATCGCACAGTGCGGGAAGGAAGCTGAAGGAGCCTGTTGGAGTATGAACTCAGCTGTCCCTCAATTGTGGGTGGGCAGGATTGTCCATGATGGCCAGCAGTTTGTCAACAGACTTATTATACTCTAAAAATGTTGGTCTTATTTAAAAATGCACGCATTGTTGTGTTCAGTGTTAAAAAATATAATATGGCTCTCACAGAAATACATTTTACAATATTTGGCTTTCATGGCTCTCTCAGCCAAAAAGGTTCCCGACCCCTGATCTAGCCCCTCTCATTCCCCTCTCATTCCCCCACATTTATTTTTTTCTATTATTATCTTATTGCACAGCTTTGGCAAACACATTACTTTGCTCTTTTGCTCTCCATTTTTACATTTAATCAACAGGCTTCCGTCCCTTAGCACGTTGGCCATCTCCACCTCTCCATTGTCCTTCTTTAACCCCTTAACCCAGGGGTGTCCAAAGTGCGGCCCGGGGGCCATTTGCGGCCCGCAGCTAATTGTTTAGCGGCCCATCACACATTCTGGAAATGCCATTGCAAAAATCAAAAAAACATTAAAAAAGTGGAATGAGGTGAAATCTAACTAGAAAACGTTGCAATGTTGACACAAAGCTGCCATGCAGGCTGTTTATTTTATTTTATCTATCTTTATTTTTCTTTTTTTTGCCATTGCTCAAAACAAAAAAAAAGACAAAAAATCAATAATAATGAATTATTGACATCTTGAAGGCTCCAATTACTTCAAATAGTTCACATTAAAATGTTTTATGTGGAAAAATATTGCATATATTGTGTGGTTGCCATATAAAAACATCCAAGTTTTCTTTGACAAAAGAGCATAAAACAAACAAAATAATAGTTCAAACGTAAAATCGACAGATATATCTGAAATTGATCTCGTAACTTAAGTGTTGAAAGTAAAACAAATAATAATAAAAGTGTATCACTTTATGAGTGGGGCACCTTTTGGATCCCAAAGATATTTAGTGGGATTTTATTTATCTTTTCACTGTGATTAATCAAAAATAATAATGAAAATAAAATCAATGGTGTCATGCATTATAGATCTTTTCAGGGCTCCAATTACTTCACATCAAACATTGCTTTCTGAATGTTTTGGGCGGTGGGGGACACACTGCATATTTCAGTTTTACTATAAAAAATAAAGTTGTCTTTGACAGAAAAGGCATATATAATAGGCAATAATAATTTGACTTGTTTTTAACATTTTAATGACTGAGACCCTTTACGGGCCCCAGGAACCCTAATTGTTAAAAAGAAAAATCTATATATTTTGTTATGGTTTGAAAATGAAAAATATCAAAATGGCCCCTGCATGCTTTAAATTTTCCGTGTGCGGCCCTCAGTGGAAAAAGTTTGGACACCCCTGCCTTAACCAGTGTCATCAAGCTAATATTGTTCATATCTCTATTTTACTTAAATCTATTTGACTTTAATCTTGCAATGTTTTACCATAGTGTTTTTCCTCCCTTCTCCTCCTCCATCATCTTCATGCACTCTTTTGGCAATCGACAGGGGTTAGTACGTGTGCCTCACAATATGAACATCCTGGGTTCAATCCTGGGCTCGGGATCTTTCTGTGTGGAGTATGCATGTTCTCCCCGTGACTGCGTGGGTTCCCTCCGGGTACTCCGGCTTCCTCCCACGTCCAAAGACATGCACCTGGGGATAGGTTGATTGGCAACACTAAATTGGCCCTAGTGTGTGAATGTGAGTGTGAATGTTGTCTGTCTATCTGCGTCGGCCCTGTGATGAGGTGGCGACTTGTACAGGGTTTACCCCGCCTTCCGCCTGAATGCAGCTGAAATACGCTCCAGCACCCCCACCGACCCCGTAAGGGACAAGCGGTATAAAATGGATGGATGGATGGATGGATGGTTCCTTCATCACCTCCTGTCCCTTTCTTCCCTCTCTCCCCTCGAGTCCTATCCATGTCCGTACTTTCCTCATACATCCCGTCATTATCTCCTTCCATCTCGATCCAGTCACAAATCAGATTATGGGAACCGCCAAAAAGATTCAAACAATTGATACTCTCACAGTCAGCCACCGATCCTTGGTCCACTTCCGCTTCCTCCCTCCCGAATAGTCGCCTGACTGGAATGGAAAATGAGTCTGAGTCAAAGGAAACGTAGCAGCATTTGGATTAACTGCACACACCAGGTAGGTTAGTACAATTTTACATTCCCATTTTTTGTCCTGTCTTATTTTTTTATTGGAGTTGTATTCATCTGTTTTGTATACAGTGGTAGTAATAGTACTCTCATTTATTATTTGTACATTTTTATTTGTACTTTTTAACATTTCATTGCCAATGCACATGTGATGCATGGCTCCCTCATATGGAATGTTTATGACAAAAAAATATAAAGCAAATGAAATTATTATAAATATTACCAAATAATTCCCACCAATATATACCCCATATCAGTGGTTTCTCAAAACTTTTTTCACCAAGCCCCACCTGAGGAAACACTTGGACCATAATGACCAGCATTAAACTACAGTTGTGTAATAGGCCTAAGTATTCGTTAAAAACAAGGCAGAGTTGTTGTTTTTTTAACAAGTATATTTAATCACTAGTATTACATATATGTATGTATGCTCCCTGTACATCAGAGAATTGATTTCAAAATCCTCCTGCTCACATATAAATCACTACATGGTCTAGGGCCGAAGTATATCACTGATATGCTCCCACTATACAAGCCCTCTAGATCACTAAGATCTTCTGACACCAATCTGTTAGCGGTTCCCAGAGTAAACTCAAATCAAGGGAGAGCATCATTCAGTCACTATGCAACAAATAGCTGGAATAAACTTACTGAAGATGTCAGACTTTCCCCAACTCTGACTACTTTTAAAACTAGACTGAAAACTTTTATGTTCACCTTAGCTTTCAGCTAAATCTTTTAATCTTTTAACTTTTAACGTCAGCACTGTTTTTATTTTTATTGTCTGCATTTTAATTTTGCTTTTATTTTCTTTCATTTCACTTTGTTGTCTGTGAAGCACTTTGAGTCTGCCTTGAGTATGAAAAGTGCTATACAAATAAAGTTGCCTTGCCTTGCCTTGCCTATGTAAATATATTTTGGCCGTTGTAACATTACAGTTTGAACAGTAACACTGTTTGAATATAGGAAAATAAAACACTGTATTTAAATAATTGATTGCGTTACATTACAACATTTAATTAGGTGATTATTTGGTGTACTAATACATGGGGCCGAATTAATTTAAATTATTCTGATCCCAACATTATTTAATAACTGCTACCAGTAATTTTCCCTTCATACAAACAAGTTACCAAAAAAACCAAAACAATGATCCAGTCTTCTAAACGACTCTTTAAAAGGAACGGTTATTTCAATCAATCAATCAATCAATCAATCAATCAATCAATCAATCAATCAATCAAAGTTTATTTATACAGGCCTAAATCACGAGTGCCTCAAAGGGCTGCACAAGCCACAACGACATCCTCGGCTCAGATCCCACATCAGGGCAAGGAACAACTCAACTCAATGGGCTATAATGAGAAACCTTGGAGGGGACCGCAGATGTGGGGACCCCCACCCATACTTGCCAACCTTGAGACCTGCGAATTCGGGAGATTTTCAGGAGGGGCACTGAAATTCAGGAGTCTCCCGGGAAAATCGGGAGGGTTGGCAAGTATGCCCCCACGCTGGGCGACCGGTGCATTGGACGTTGAGTGGATCTAGTTAATAATGTGAGAGTCCAGTCCATAGTGGAGCCAGCAGGGGATCATCTTGAGTGGATTGATTGATTGATTGAAACTTTTATTAGTAGATTGCACAGTACAGTACATATTCCGTACAATTGACCACTAAACGGTAACACCCGAATAAGTTTTTCAACTTGTTTAAGTCGGGGTCCACGTAAATCAATTCATGGACAAGTCAGCAGTGCAGAGACGTCCCCAACTGATGCACAGATAACATGAATAGATTAACGTGGACCCCGACTTAAACAAGTTGAAAAACTTATTCGGGTGTTACCATTTAGTGGTCAATTGTACGGAATATGTACTGTACTGTGCAATCTACTAATAAAAGTTTCAATCAATAAATCAATCAAGATAAGTGGTCCACCCCGGGTCCCGACTTTGAACAGCTAGCGCTTCATCTGTGGTCACCTAATCTGGGCAGAGCAGAAAAGAGACGGCAGATCAACTGGTGTAAAAGGGGGTTATATTTAAAGCAGGGGTCCCCAAAATTTTTGACACGGGGGCCGAATTGGGTTAAAAACATTTAGCCAGGGGCCGGGCTATCTATACAGTATATATATATATATATATATATATATATATATATATATACACACACATATACATACATACATACATATATACAGTATATATATATATATATATATATATATATATATATATATATATATATATATATATATATATATATATATATATATATACACACATATACATACATACATACATACATACATACATACATACATACATATATACATACATATATATATATATGTATATATATATATATATATATATATATATATATATATATATATATATATATATATATAAATACAGTATATACAATATCATTGCAGATTAGACAAATTGCCTTTTCCTTACATTGAACAAAAAATGTCTTATGTCCCCTGATGTTTAAAAACTCTGCACTGAGTCTATTTTATGTTTCCGTCATTTTTTTTCCTCTTGCACTAATTGACTAATTGCACTTGCCGCGCGCTCGTGATGTTACCTCACCCACTAGTCCTGTAAAAGGGACACCCTAAACTTACTACGAAGACGAATAAAGAAAAACAACCCGATGGCCCTCCGAGAGGCGGGGTGGAAGAAGGGCCAAATCAGACGGATTTCTTGGTAACGACTGGAACGGACAACGACAAAGAGTCTAGGATCATGAGAAGATGCAGGTGTGGGTGGGAGAAGGTGACCACCTTCAGAGGTTTGCGTATCCACCAGGGAAGGAAAAAGTGCAAAGAGAGAGGCCATCAGCAACATTGCACTGCAACCGCAGGTCAGACAAGAGGAATCCAAAGCCAGGTGGCAAACCACAGTGCTGAGGGATCCACCGTTGCTGATGAAAGGCAGGTGGAGGACACAGTAGGGCCCTTGGTGGACGCCAATGCCTCTGAGAGTGGCACCGACGAAGACGCACACAGAACACAGAGCAACCCCAACAACCAGGAGCAAAGCCAGAGAGCAGAGAGGAAAGAACCTGGAAGGAGGCAGCTGGTCAAATGGCCTAAAGCAAACGAAGTTGCGGTCTGGCAGAAGCTGGACAAGGACCTCAGCCTTATCCTGGAGCACTCACTGCGTGGCCAGGTGGAAACCAAGCTGAATCGCATTGGAGACATCCTGACGAATGCAGAGGCAGATTTGGAGTAGCCGCTGAAAAGCGGAAATCCGGCCTAATGCAGAAAGGTAGAAGAGAGAGAGAAATCGAGCAGTGGAGGAAGGCAAGCAAGGAGGAGAAGGAGGGTCTGAAGCCACTGTGGGATGAGGTGAGAAAAGATCTTGCCGGCCTACGGAGGGCTGAGTGCATTCGCAAACGCAGAAGGCGGAAGGAGAAAGAGAGGAGTAACTTTTTCAAAAATCCCTTCAAGCATGCGAGACAGCTGCTAGAGGACAAGAGAAGCGGAAAGCTGGATATTACCAAATCTGAGCTGGAGAATCACATCAAGGAACAGTACAGTGACCCAGCAAAGTCAACTCCGCTGGGATCCCCTGGTTATGTTCCTCGCCCAGCTCCCCCAGCCTTCCTCTTTAATGCTGCTCTCCCCAAACTCAGCGAGGTGGCAGAGGTCGTACGGAAAGCAAGAGCTGCCTCAGCCCCAGGCCCCAATGGGATACCATACAAGCTGTATAAGTACTGCCCAGGGGTCCTAAGACATCTCTGGAACCTGCTGAGAGTGGCCTGGAAAAAACAAGTCATCCCTTCAGAGTGGCAAAGAGCGGTCACAGTTTTCATCCCAAAGGAGCAGAACTCCAGTACAATCAGCCAGTTCAGGAGCATCACCCTCCTAAATGTCGAAGGTAAGATGTTCTTCTTCATCCTGGCCAAAAGGTTGACCAGCTACCTCACAAGCAACGGGTACATCGACACCAGCTGCCAGAAGGCAGGCGTACCAGGCTTCCCAGGCTGTATGGAACACTCTGCAGTAATATGGGAGCAGATCCAAAGGGCGAAGAGAGAGAGAGGTGACCTGCATGTCGTGTGGCTGGACCTTGCCAACGCATACGGGTCTGTACCCCACCAACTCATTGAGTTCGCCCTGGACTTCTTCCACGCACCAGTCTGCATCAGAGCCCTGGTTGCCAAGTACTTTGGAGACCTCCAGATGTGCTGCACTCATCAGGACTTCACAACAGGCTGGCAACAGCTGGAAGTAGGCATCGCCATGGGATGTTCAATCTCTCCCATCCTGTTCGTTGCAGCCTTCGAGATCATCCTCATAGGGGCTAGGAAGATGGTCGGAGGAGTGAGACTGCCTTCAGGACAGAGGCTACCAGCAGTGAGAGGCTACATGGATGATATCACCACCATACTTCAGACAGCAGCATGTACAACAAGACTGCTGAAGAGGATCGACGAGCTTGTGGGCTGGGCGAGGATGAAGATCAAACCCCCCAAATCACGCAGTCCGTCTATCAGGAAAGGAGTCAGAAGTGACAACACCATCTTTGTCGCAGGCGGTGAGAACATTCCATTGCTGGCAGACCAACCTGTTCGTAGCCTGGGTCGCACCTACACAGCAGAGCTCTCTGACAGGCCCATGGGGGAGACGGTGAGGAAGCAGCTCGCAGATGGCCTGGCCAAGATCAATCAAAGCCAACTCCCTGGGAAGTACAAAGTATGGTGCTACCAGTTCATACTGTACCAAAGGGGGATGTGGCCACTGAAGATGAGCGAAATCCCCTCCTCAGTGGTAAGCAAGATGGACGGGGTGGCAAACTCGTTCATCAGAAAGTGGCTGGGACTACCAAGGTGCCTCTCAGACGTAGGCCTCTTTGGTAGGAACGCTCTTCAACTACCACTGCGATCCATCAGCCTGGGATACAAGCAAGAGAAGGCTCGGCTTGTGCTGGAGCTGAGGGAATCCACTGACCAGCTGGTGAGAGCAGCGGGCACCCAGATAAGAACAGGAAGAAAGTGGAAAGCCCAAGAAGAGGTGGACACGGCGATCTGCAGGCTGAAGCACCGTGAAGTGGTCGGCAGAGTTCAGGAAGGTCGAGCAGGGCTTGGGAGGGGCGAGGCTCCCTTGTTCTGGTCAAAGGCTTCCAAAGAAGACCGGAGAGCCATGGTGGTGGCAGAAGTGGCAAGAAATGAGCAGGAACGCCTAAACATCAAAGCGGTGTCCCAGGGCCAGCAAGGTCGTTGGACATTGTGGGAAGGTCTCACAGACAGGACGATGTCATGGTCTGACCTGTGGAAGATCCCCCAAGCCAGGCTCAGCTTCCTGATCAGAGCAACGTACGACACCTTGCCTTGTCCCCGAAACCTCCACCAATGGTTTGGTGCCGAGGAGACCTGTCCCCTCTGCAACACCATCAACGCAAGCCTCCAGCACATCCTGTCGGGCTGCTCGACAGCGTTGTCGCAAGGCCGCTACAGATGGCGACACGACCAAGTCTTGAAAAAGTTGGCAGAGGTGTCAGAGACCTGCAGAAAGGAGGCAAATAGCAGACCTTCCGCTCCAGCCAGACATCTCATCCAATTCGCGAGGGCTGGGGATGGTGCCAAACACCCCCACCAGAGAGCTACAGCGAGACTCCTCTCACCAGGAAATGAGTGGAGCATGAGGGTCGACCTGGGGAAGCAGCTCCAGTTCCCCAGGGAGATCGTCGAAACATCGCTACGGCCAGACCTGGTCTTCTGGTCAGAGGCTTGCAGGACGGTTCTTCTGGTCGAGCTCGCTGTCCCATGGGAGGGGGGGTTGGAGGCTGCTTATGAGCGGAAGCGAGCCAAGTACTCTGACCTGGCAGCAGAGTGCAGGGAGGCTGGCTGGAAAGCTGTCATCTGCCCTGTGGAAGTGGGGTGTAGGGGCTTCGTGGGTTCCTCAACTGCCCGCCTACTCCGAGACATTGGATGCACAGGAGCGGGGCATCGGAAAGCCATGAAAGAGCTGGCCGAGGAGGCGGACAAAGGCAGCTTCTGGCTGTGGCTAAGGAGGAAGCATAAGAGTTGGGGGGAAAACACCTAGGACATCAGCAGGGGGTGGCAGGGAGACATCCCTGCCATCGCTCCGCCACCATGAGACGTTCTGGGGTAAAAGGAGCGAAACGTTGATGAATGGTGGTCCCCAGCTGATGACCCGTTTATGCCCACAGAGGTGTTCGGTGAGGTGTCACAGCACACCTGTCAAAAGGCACTGGAGGAGGTGCGTCAGGCAGCAATGCCCAGCAGGAATTCCATCACCTGTATCTTGTTATATATATATATATATATATATATATATATATATATATATATATATATATATATATATATATATATATATATATATATATATATATATATATATATATATATATATATACACACACACATATACATACATACATACATACATACATACATACATACATACATACATACATACATACATACATACGTATATATATATATATATATATATATATATATATATATATATATATATATATATATATATATATATATATATATATATATATATATATATATACAGTATATAAAATATCATTGCAGATTAGACAAATTGCCTTTTCCTTACATTGAACAAAAAAAGTCTTATGTCCCCTGATGTTTAAAAACTCTGCACTGAGTCTATTTTATGTTTCCGTCATTTTTTTTCCTCTTGCACTGGAGGCTGCACTAATTGACTAATTGCACTTGCCGCGCGCTCGTGATGTCGACACGTTATCGATGGGAAAATGCATTTTTAGACAATATGATTTGCCTGAGCAACTAGGAGACCCCAAGAGTAACAAGCGGTAGAAAATGGATTGATGGATGGGCTAGAAAGGACAGATTTTAAAAATAATAATACATTTTTTTTATTTTATTTTTATTTTTTTACTCGGGACTACCCGAGGGCCGGATTTTGGACGCTGGCGGGGCGTATCTGGCCCACGGGCCGTAGTTTGGGGACCCCTGATTTAAAGGCTAGAGAATTTAAGATGTGGCTCTCTTCAAAGAGCCTCAAATATAGCACAGTGACAAGGATCTACAATAAAAATTCCCAATAACGTATTTTTTGGCGAAAGTAAAACGTGAATGTTGTGTCAATGCACTGCAAATGTCTACAATTTTTTTGTATAAAATACTGAATAGTATTCATGCAGAGGTTGTGGCCACAAGCGAGATAGCCGGCATCCCACCTTGCCAAAGGCAGTGTAGTGCGCTTGTTTTACGCCCTTCCATTTGGATGTCACCCGCACAAGAACGAGAAGGGAAGCAGCAACTCACAAAGCCCGCCCGTCTAACTGGTTTCCATAGTACAACATGAGCGCTCCTCGTTGGTCATGTGACCTGAAAAAAATGGGAGAAAGAAGGAAGATAAATGATTGTTCAACGTGGATTTGCCCGAGACTGACAATCTTTTCTAACGGGTAACGTGTTTAAAAATATCATTTATTAAAAGTGTTTTCGTACCAACAAGGATGCTAACGGTGCTCGTTGACATCGCCGCTGAGTGTTTATTATGTTTATGTAAAATGTGTACACTAAGTATACGTTCTTGAGTCAGTCCAATGGGAAGAAAACGGTTCACCGCTAGTAGTAAAAAAAAAAAGTTGTAGCAGTTTCAAATACTTTTATCTGAGCGTTGCTTGCCTTTTTATGTCGACATTTTTACAGTTACAAAAAAAGTGCTGATGTGCCAAAAAAAGATGGCAACAAAGAAGCCTGGGGGAAAAAAACAGCTCACAGCGACGTGTTATTTTCCATCTTTTTCCTGAAGTGTGGAGCTATGAGATTTGAAGGCTTGTAAACAGAAGACTTGACATGTAAGTCACAAATAATCAAATACAAAGGAGCATTTCCTTACTTGGTGGCCTAGTGCGATTATTTACTCAACTGTAGAGAGTACAAGGCGGCTATCAGGTTAAGCTTGTACTATTATTTTAAATTGTTGTTCTTATGTATATCATCTCAATGCAGGGCATACCTTTATAGTTTTACCTTGCCAGTTAGCTAACATAATTATAAGTAAAGCCATTCATTAAAACTAGAGATGTCCGATAATGGCTTTTTTGCCGATATCCGATATTGTCCAACTCTTAATTACCGATTCCGATATCAACCGATACCGATACATACAGTCGTGGAATTAACACATTATTATGCCTAATTTTGTTGTGATGCCCCGCTGGATGCATTAAACAATGTAACAAGGTTTTCCAAAATAAATCAACTTAAGTTGTGGAAAAAAATGCAATATTGTAGCGTCTCGGAAGAGTTAGTGCTGCAAGGGGTTCTGGGTATTTGTTCTGTTGTGTTTATGTTGTGTTACGGTGCGGATGTTCTCCCGAAATGTGTTTGTCATTCTTGTCTGGTGTGGGTTCACAGTGTGGCGCATATTTGTAACGGTGTTAAAGTTGTTTATACGGCCACCGTCAGTGTGACCTGTATGGCTGTTGAACAAGTATGCCTTGCATTCACTTGTGTGCGTGAAAAGCCGTAGATATTATGTGATTGGGCCGGCACGCAAAGGCAGTGCCTTTAAGGTTTATTGGTGCTCTGTACTTCTCCCTACGTCCGTGTACCACTCCGTACAGCGGCGTTATAAAAAGTCATACATTTTACTTTTTGAAACCGATACCGATAATTTCCGATATTACATTTTAAAGCATTTATCGGCCGATATTATCGGACATCTCTAATTATAACGAAAACAAAACACTATGTTTATGCTTGACAATCTATACAATCTATATATATTCTATATGACTGCTGGGTTTAAGAATCTGCCGTACAAATGTCAATGTGAAGCGAATTATGTTTATATAGCGTTTTTTCACTAGAGGCTATGCATCAGGGGTGTCAAATGTACGGCCCGCAGGTCGGATAAGCCCGCGAACCAGTTTTACCTGGTCCGTGGGATCAATCAATCAATCAAAGTTTATTTATATAACCCTTAATCACGAGTGTCTCAAAGGGCTGCACAAGCCACAACGACATCCTCGGCTCAGATCCCACATCAGGGCAAGAAAAAACTCAACCCAACGGGCTACAATGAGAAACCTTGGAGGGGACCCCGGGCGACCGGTGCAATGGACGTCAAGTGTATAGTTAATAGTGTGAGAGGATAACTTTGCTTAGTATAAAAATGAGCCGAAATTTTTGAATGAAAGAAACTGCAGTTCTAAATGTGTCCAAGAGATGCCGCAATAGCAATTCTTTGTATCTTTGTAGATGATGCTACATATGTACAAAACAAACCACATGTTAGTGCACCAGTCGAGGTAAATGAGCAAACTACATAAATAACATCCTTTAATTTGATTTTTTATATTATTTTTTTATCTTGATAGACTGAAAATGAACTCCAATGAGTTGACTGATGAACATTATCACGTAATTTATTCAGAAAGTATAAATAATGACAAATAAAGGTAGAATACTATTAACTGCAACATGGAAGTGTAAAAAAAACAACAACATTATGATTTGTACATTTTCAGAATTATTTTTTTAAACAAAGAAAACAATCTGAAGTTGTCTTTATTTTTAAGTTATTGTGCTGTGATTTTACCAGTCCCGCCCCTTGGGAGTAGATTTTTCTCCATGTGGCCCCCGATCTAAAATTAGATTGCCACGCATGCTATGCATAGTGAAACCCATTATTTACATTTAAACCAGTGTGGGTGGCACTAGGGGCAGGTGGGTAAAGTGTCTTGCCCAAGTCCACAACGGCAGTGACGAGGATGGCGGAAGCGGGGATCGAACCTGGAACCCTCAAATTGCTGGCACGACCACTCTACCAACCGAGCCACACCGTCCCATCAAAAATATTTTACAACAAGAGACTTTGGATTTGCTAATTAAATGAGATCACAATAGTTTTGGTAAAAGAGGATGTGTCCACGGTGTGTTGTTTACTTAAGGCGGTAACACAGTTTTATGGTAGCTCATGTGACGCCAAAGCAAGGTTTACCCTATTGTGAAAGACTTAAACACCTAATGTCCGCCTTTCCACTGGCTTACAGATGAATAAAGCACCTACAGAGGAAGAAGTGGAGGAGCGACGATGAAGCTGAATGAACGCAGCGTGGCTTACTACGCCACCTGCGACTCGCCGCCCGACAAGACGGGCTTCCTGTTCAAAAAGGGCGAGCGCAACACGGCTTACCACCGCCGTTGGTTTGTCCTGAAGGGCAACATGCTTTTCTACTTCGAGGAGCGGGAAAGCCGCGAGCCCATCGGCGTCATCGTCCTGGAGGGCTGCACCGTGGAACTCTGCGAGTCGGCCGAGGAGTTCGCCTTCGCCATCAAATTTGACTGCGCTCGGGCGCGGGTGTACAAGATGGCGGCCGACAACCAGGCCGCCATGGAGTCGTGGGTGAAGGCGTTGTCACGGGCAAGCTTTGACTACATGAGGCTGGTAGTGAGGGAGCTGGAGAGGCAGCTGGAGGAGATCCAGGAGGCTGCCAACGGGAGCAGGGCAAGGACGTCCAAGCGAGGGTCCAAATCAAGATCTGGAGCGTCTTCGTCATCGTTATCCTCTTTATCATCATCATCAAGCACCTCTTCCGCGTCCGCCTCAGGACAAAAGACACACCAGGATGATTCCCAGCTCATATCTGGATCTTACCGAGAGAGCGGTGTAGCGTGGAGCAAACCACACTTGGCTAACGGTTCCCCCGACGGAGTGTCCTCCTGTGTGGCCTGGGAGGGAGGGGCTGACCCTGGGAACGGCTGCTTTGGGATGGATCACCGGGCCAACGGGGCCAGAGCGCCACCTGTGCCACCCAGAAGAAGAGGAGCCTCTCTGGAGAGCCCCGTCTGCCCTGGCACCGGATGCTTTACCAAGCTTCACGACTGGTACGGCCTGGAGGTGGAGGAACTGAGGGCCCAGTGGCTGCAGAACCAATAAACTTCTGGAAGAATATACCATTCCGGTGGTTGAAGCCTACCCAAGCTTACTTAATGAAAAAGGAAGACAGCATTCTTTACCGATGGCAGCACAATTGTATTGTAGTTGCAAGTCAGCAGTGTGAACCACTACACTATCAAATACATCATTCCTTACTGACAAATGCTTTGTTTCACCTCTCAGAGAGGACTTAAAAGTAAATGATGCTACATCCTGTCTGGCACAGGAGGAGGAATCAATCTTGCAATATTTACTTTACAGTCTGGGTGGCGGTGACAAAATATCCCTGATTCATTGCTTAATGAAACAAAATAACTCTTGAGAATTATGTAGCTTACTTTCACTGCATGTCTTAATGTCTCATAATTTAGTGCCTCTGTGTTTACTTTCAGGTGACCTATATCCATTGTACTTACATTCCCTGAACACCTCCAGTAAGACATGGCTACAGAAAGGGTCGATACCAACGTAAACATTGCTGTTCAGTTTGACTTGGACTGACTCTTTAAAAGCAAATGTGTTTTTTTTAAATCTGTGACATTTCAAGTATTTCAAAGTCCTCAGAGAGCAATAGAAAATATGATTATATATAATGAGCATTTTAGTTCCTGAGGCACAAGTTTTGACTGTGATCGCAATTTGTATCCTCTTCTTTTTCTTTTCTGTTTTTAATTGTAACCTTTCGAGTTAGTCCCTTTACCTCTTCTATGTAGCCATGGAAACAATTGAGAATAGTTAGGATCTATTTTGGAACACTGACCATATGGGGCATACTTTTTAGTGGAACGCACTTATGCACTCTTAATACTATGTGGAAGTATACAAGTCTGCAAATTGAAACGCATTCTGGGTAAATGTTTTTTTATCAACATTTTAATTGGGGTTTTACTACTTTTTATTGCAAATAGGGCTGCAACAACTAATCAATTAAATCGATTAAAATCTATTATAAAAATAGTTGGCGATTAATTTAGTCATCGATTCATTGGATCTATGCTATGCGCATGCGCAGAGGCTACTTTTTTAAATTTATTTTAATTTTTTAATAAACCTTTATTTATAAACTGCAACATTTACAAACAGCTGAGAAACAATAATCAAAATAATTATGGTGCCAGTATGCTGTTTTTTCCCCCAATAAAATACTGGAAAGGATAGAAATGTAAGTTTGTCTCTTTTATCTGATTATTGATCGATTAATCGAAGTAATAATCGACAGATTAATCGATTATCAAATTAGTTGTTAGTTGCAGCCCTAATTGCAAATTTTGCTGTGCTCTAGTTTGCTCAACCATTCTAAAGCTATCTAAACACCGATAAAGAGCTTTTTTAAATATGCTTAGGATATGGAACTTATGTCAGAATGTAAGAAAACATATGCATAAAAAATGGATACACATATACTATAACTTAGAATTGGGCTAAAGTATGATTATTATGGGGGATATGTTTATGCTGATGACATCTGGCTCTCGATTACAAGATTTTTCCATTCTGTTTGCTAAAATTGCAGTGAGGATTTTTGACTGTGTTTATTTTCCGCTTACTCTGCCATGACATGTAGTTGTAGTGGGCCACATTAAAGAATGTGGAAAATTGGGTTACTTGAAGCGTGTAGTCTAACCATTGCACAAAACAACATCGCTTCCAAGAGTAGTGTAGTGTGTAAATATGCATCTGCAATCATAATTTAGTGGTTTTTTTCCCTCCAATTTAAGTAAAGAAACAGATGCGGACCATGGGTGAAATCATATCATGTTGGTAACCAGGTGTTTTCAGCTTTATTTTGCTTTTTTGCTTGTGGCTTAAAAATATGTATCGGTGAGGTTTACAGGATTAAATTGGGGCCCTTTATCATTTGGCTGCACAATGAAATCATTTTGTTTCTTCATAGTTCACAAAGCTAGTGTTGTTATCGAGCATGTAAGCTTGTAGTTCTTCTTCCATGCTGGAAGTTGCACGCCAGCACTTCCACGATGACTAAGTCAGTGCACATTCACAAGGCATTTACTTTGCTGTTGCTTTATATTTATTTTTATAAGCATTTTCCAGTCAAATGTTTTTATAGGACCACGTTCCTTTCTATTTAAGAAGTCATGTTTTGTTTTTTCTCGGTGAGAATTTTGAACCATGGCTGGGTGCTTCAGCCTGCATTGATGCACAGCATTAACATTATTGTCGCACGTTTGACTTTCTTAAAAATAATGGTACATAGGGGATGTGTGTTTTTTATTAATGCATTTTAACCATGGACATTTGCATGAACTTAGAATCACATCCATTTTTATTGATATCAACTGACATTGGCCTTTTTTTATATCTTCATATATAATACTGTATGTTGATATAACCTTAGAATTAACAATTAAAACGAACCAATTATCCTGTTTAAAGACTCAAGTGACATGTTTCAGTTTTAGTCATGTTACCAGTATGTTAATACTACAATGTCATAAACATTGTTCCTTCTATTTGCACATGTGTTGTTATAAGTAACCAATAATACCCAACCTATTGTTGTGCTCTCAAAAATCTAACAAAATAATCTGTTTTGACCTAAACTTTATTTAATTATTATTAATTTAATCACAGTGTAGTACAATGAAAAAGTGATAGTTTGTTCAGGAAAATCACATTTTAATAGCATTTTTTTCTGTTTGTTCATAACATTTAAACATATTTTACAGATAAGTATTGTTATGAATAATCAATATTGAAGAATATTTTGATATTTATGGTACCTTCAATTCCAATTGTTTGTTACTGTAAATAACCTAATAAACGGTTGACATATGGAATTGTTTGTGCTCCATTCTGAATAGTTTGTTCTACATTGTGACCCTATTTAGTAGGGACGTGGGAATCGAATTCGAATCGCGATTCTCCCGTTGTGCGATTCGGAATCGATTCTCATTTTTAAAAAATCAATTTTTTAAAAAAAATTCTTTTTTTTTTTAATCCTTTTTTTTTATTTTTTTTTTTTAAATGAATCAATCCAACAAAACAATACACAGCAATACCATAACAATGCAATCCAATGCCAAAACCAAACCCGACCCAGCAACACTCAGAACTGCAATAAACAGAGCAATTGAGAGGAGACACAAACACGACACAGAACAAACCAAAAGTAGTGAAACAAAAATGAATATTATCAACAACAGTATCAATATTAGTTACAATTTCAACATAGCAGTGATAAAAAATCCCTCATTGACATTATCATTAGACATTTATAAAAAATTTAAAAAAGAACAATAGTGTCACAGTGGCTTACACTTGCATCGCATCTCATAAGCTTGACAACACACTGTGTCCAATATTTTCACAAAGATAAAATAAGTCATATTTTTGGTTAATTTAATAGTTAAAACAAATTTACATTATTGCAATCAGTTGATAAAACATTGTCCTTTACAATTATAAAAGCTTTTTACAAAAATCTACTACTCTGCTTGCATGTCAGCAGACTGGGGTAGATCCTGATGAAATCCTATGTATTGAATGAATAGAGAATCGTTTTGAATCGGAAAAATATCGTTTTTGAATCGAGAATAGCGTTGAATCGAAAAAATAGATTTATAATCGAATCGTGACCCCAAGAATCGATATTGAATCGAATCGTTGGTCACCCAAAGATTCGCAGCCCTAATAAATAACATCCTTTAATTTGATTTTTATATTATGAATCGGGAAAAAATTGTTTTTGAATCGAGAATCGTGTTGAATTGAAAAAAAAAAATCGATTTTGAATCGAATCGTGACCCTAAGAATCTATATTGAATCGAATCGTGGGACACCCAAAGATTCACAGCCCTACTATTTAGACTTAGCTATAGCATAAATAGGCTTACAAGTTGTTACGACCACATGTCCGATTTTACGGCTTAATATTCTACTGTATACGTGTGTGACCTATTTCTGGTTTCTTTTAACCAACGACCGGTTCGCTACATTGGTTTTTTAATTTTTTTTTATTTTTAATTTAATTTTTTATTGACATCCAGCGTCAGACATTCCTATCCATTACATCATATTTACATATATCATATACTTGTTGTCTGCCCTAAATGTCAAAATATTTTTTTGTTTATATCCCCCCTCCCCAAAAAGAAAGAAACAGCAAGAAAACAAAATAATATTTACAGATAAATCAATTAAATAAAGAAAAAATAATAATAATAAATTAATAATAATAATCAGAAATAAAATAAATATTGGTTCGCTACATTGTTAACATAATATGACAACTAGTTTTGAACCAAAAAAAAGGGAACTTTTTTCAACGTTAGCGCCTAAAAGTTCAGGGTAATTAACCCGTAAAGTTAACCATATCAGACAGGAATTTGTATAAGACTGTTCAATAGCAATCTTATTTTAATTAATTTTTTTCATTTTTCAGTCGAGTTTATTTTTTTCAAAATATAATAATATACATGCTTGCAAAATATGATTTGCTACACAAATCTAACGCAAAATGGGACTGCCATTTTCCACTGACGTCATGTGAATGCGTGTATTGCTAATTATTATAAGTGTAATGTTTTGCACTGAAATATGGATAATAGTAAACATTCAAACGCATTTACTGAAAACAAAATACATTTGTTTTCGCAAAAAAAAAAAAAAAAAAATTGAAAATATATAGATGCTTGTAAAATATGTTTTTGTGTTGTTCAATAGCAAAATAGGTTGCTACCTGTAGGTCTCTACGACGTCACCATTAAGAAGGAACTTTCTAGCAAGCTCTGTCCAGTTAAGTTTTAAAATTATTGCACACACAAACATACATACACAACTACGGATGCCCATAAGGGACATCCACTAGAAAATCCACAACATGTTCCTGTCGCTTTTTTTAAATTTATTTTCATTTTTTAACAAAGAAGGCAGTTATAGTGCGTCCCTCGCCCTAGTGTAAGTCTTTTATTATCGTAGCCATCCATCAATAACTACCGCTTGGCAACACTAGGTGTCGCTGTGTATCAGTTTGACCATAGCCTGCTTTACCAGGCACCACTTTGCAGCTTAAATATGCCTAAATAAAATCTAAAATGTATATTTGGAATGTTATATCAGCTTTATTTCACAGTTTTTGCAAAACATTTGTATATGTATATTTTGTCATTATAGGGTGTATAGTACTGAAAGCTAATCACGCAATATGGAACATCAATTTGAATATATATTATAAATGTTAACAGAATGATGTAAGATGATTTGACTTCTACCGAATCCTCGAAAGTGTTAGACTAACATAAACTGCTTCCTGCCCTGCAGTATCAAAATAAAAGATTAACTTGATTGAGAGGGGATTGACCAACTGCATTAAGATGCATTAAACTGTGTGTTAGGTTTACTGTTCATGAGCCAAAACATTGTGTTTATTCAGAATCCGCTCATCAAATGAACACCACATGACTAGTCTAACCCACAAATATCACTAATAAAATTGAATTAGCCACAACATTAGTCATACTTATGTAATGTTTGAAGACATGTAATTGCTTTCCTCTCAGAGAAATCAGAAATTGATCACTCACTGAATATTAAATCAAAACAAGCTCAGTCTTTTATACTGCATCTACTGTATATTTAAAGTAAGGCACAACATAGGAGAACTTTTAGATTTTTTTAAATTCGATTATAATTCATTTCCTATCCAACAGAGCACGAAATGATGTGATTTGGGTCAGAACGATAGGACTTTATAGTTATGGTTAAAGTTTTAGACTGATCTAGCATAGGAAGGGAGTGTCAGTCCATCATAAGACCCTTCAACCTCAGGTCACGCCTATTGTATGACTGCTGTGTAGTAATTTAGATGAAAAGCAGATTTTCTAAGAGACAAAAGAACTAAAAGCACCAGTAAACATAAAAATAGATTCCTCACGATAAGCAGTTGTGAGAGTTGTGCAACGCTCATTTTGAAAAATCATGTGTGCGGTCGAAGATTATCGTTATCGGACCTCATATTTCATTGTGTAATATTTTGTGGCATTATTTTTTTTTTGGCTGAGGCCTTGTTGTAATTACAATTAATCATATATTTTTATTATATAAAATATATGTCAAATATATTGATAATTTAAAGTATACAATCCAAAAATACATATGTTTATTATATATAAATATATGTTTTTTATTATATTTGGATTATGACCTTGTTGCAGTAATATTTAATTATTAGATGTTTTTATTATTTTTAATATTATTTAATAATAATTTTTTAATATTTCTAAATAGAGGATTAGACAATTATTTAAAAAAAACACTGTAACTAACATTACACAGAATACCATTGCATGCTTAAATATCAGTACAATTAATATTAACATTCTGCTTATAAATATATAAAATTATGCGAATTTAGTAAATTAGCAGTAGTTTAAATATAAGGTAGCACATATTGTTGCTCAAGAGCCTTCAAAGAACACAAACTTTTTTGTTGTCTCACTTTTAATTTTGCTTTTTCAATAACCTTAGGTTTGAATACGCCAAATTAAAATACAGAAACATTAAATAAAACGTTTTACACTGGAAAAAAATCAAATTTAAATTGTGTATTCTTTATTCCAGGGGTCACCAACCTTTTTGAAACCAAGAGCTACTTCTTGGGTACTGATTAATGCGAAGGGCTACCAGTTTGATACACACTTAAATAAATTGCCAGAAATAGCCAATTTGCTCAATTTACCTTTAACTCTGTTATTATTAATAATTAATGATATTTATCTTTGTGGAAACACTGATCATCTTAATGATTTCTCACATTAAATATATGTAGAAACAGATAAATATCAATATGCAACACTTTATTTTTATATTTTTTCTAAGTGCACATTTTTCAAATTGAACATTTTCAAATGATCACTTCTAAGACTACTGGGTGACTTCAACGCTCATGTTGGCAACGACAGTGAAACCTGGAGAGGTGTAAATGGGAAGAATGGCCGCTCGGATCTGAACCTGAGTGGTGTTTTGTTATTGGACTTTTGTGCTCGTCACAGATTGTCCATAACGAACACCATGTTCAAGCATAAGGGTGTCCATATGTGCACTTGGCACCAGGACACCCTAGGCCGCAGTTCCATGATCGACTTTGTAGTTGTGTCATCGGATTTGCGGCCTCATGTTTTGGACACTCGGGTGAAGAGAGGGGCGGAGCTTTCTACCGATCACCACCTGGTGGTGAGTTGGCTGCGATGGTGGGGGAGGATGCCGGACAGACCTGGCAGGCCCAAACGCATTGTGAGGGTCTGCTGGGAACGTCTGGCAGAGTCCCCTGTCAGAGAGAGTTTCAATTCCCACCTCCGGAAGAACTTTGAACATGTCACGAGGGAGGTGCTGGACATTGAGTCCGAGTGGACCATGTTCCGCACCTCTATTGTCGAGGCGGCTGATTGGAGCTGTGGCCGCAAGGTAGTTGGTGCCTGTTGTGGCGGTAATCCTAGAACCCGTTGGTGGACACCGGCGGTGAGGGATGCCGTCAAGCTGAAGAAGGAGTCCTATCGGGTTCTTTTGGCTCATAGGACTCCTGAGGCAGCGGACAGGTACCGACAGGCCAAGCGGTGTGCGGCTTCAGCGGTCGCGGAGGCAAAAACTCGGACATGGGAGGAGTTCGGCGAGGCCATGGAAAACGACTTCCGGACGGCTTCGAAGCGATTCTGGACCACCATCCGCCGCCTCAGGAAGGGGAAGCAGTGCACTGTCAACACCGTGTATGGTGCGGATGGTGTTCTGCTGACCTCGACTGCGGATGTTGTGGATCGGTGGAGGGAATACTTCGAAGACCTCCTCAATCCCACCGACACATCTTCCTATGAGGAAGCAGTGCCTGGGGAATCTGTGGTGGGCTCTCCTATTTCTGAGGCTGAGGTTGCTGAGGTAGTTAAAAAGCTCCTCGGTGGCAAGGCCCCGGGGGTGGATGAGATCCGCCCGGAGTTCCTTAAGGCTCTGGATGCTGTGGGGCTGTCTTGGTTGACAAGACTCTGCAGCATCGTGTGGACATCAGGGGAGGTACCTCTGGATTGGCAGACCGGGGTGGTGGTTCCTCTCTTTAAGAAGGGGAACCGGAGGGTGTGTTCCAACTATCGTGGGATCACACTCCTCAGCCTTCCCGGTAAGGTCTATTCGGGTGTACTGGAGAGGAGGCTACCCCGGATAGTCGAACCTCGGATTCAGGAGGAACAGTGTGGTTTTCGTTCTGGTCGTGGAACTGTGGACCAGCTCTATACTCTCGGCAGGGTCCTTGAGGGTGCATGGGAGTTTGCCCAACCAGTCTACATGTGCTTTGTGGACTTGGAGAAGTCATTCGACCGTGTCCCTCGGGAGGTCCTGTGGGGAGTGCTCAGAGAGTATGGGGTATCGGACTGTCTGATTGTGGCTGTCCGCTCCCTGTACGATCAGTGTCAGAGCTTGGTCCGCATTGCCGGCAGTAAGTCGGACACGTTTCCAGTGAGGGTTGGACTCCGCCAAGGCTGCCCTTTGTCACCGATTCTGTTCATAACTTTTATGGACAGAATTTCTAGGCGCAGTCAAGGCGTTGAGGGGATCCGGTTTGGTGGCTGCAGGATTAGGTCTCTGCTTTTTGCAGATGATGTGGTCCTGATGGCTTCATCTGGCCAGGATCTTCAGCTCTCACTGGATCGGTTCGCAGCCGAGTGTGAAGCGACTGATTATAAAATATTGAATCCAGGTGTAAATTGTGAATTGCATTACAAGTATATAACACCCGAACACACTAGTGGTTAGAGTGTCCGCCCTGAGATCGGTAGGTTGTGAGTTCAAACCCCGGCCGAGTCATACCAAAGACTATAAAAATGGGACCCATTACTCCCTGCTTGACACTCAACATCAAGGGTTGGAATAGGGGGTTAAAGCACCAAGAGTCAGATGATTGTCGATTTTGTTGTCAGGAGCCTGAATCCACCCTACATTTGTTTTGGTATTGTCATATAGTGTCTTCGTTTTGGGTGGAAGTTGAAAAAATGTGTTTAAAGATTGGTTTGTTTATGAATTTTGATGTGGTTTCTGTTATTTTAGGAGAGTTAATTGACAGTCATGATTTAGTCAATTTAATTATAGTACTCGGTAAAAGGTTTATTTTTAAGGCCAAAAACAGATATTCACTTAGTATTTCTTTCTTTAAAACATTTATTCAGTATTTTTTAACTTTAGAAAACTATATGGTTGAAAACGATAATGATGCCAAAAAACATAAAAAAAGATGGGAAGTCCTCAAAGGCTTATTTTGAAAATGTAATTTTGTTTATATATGATATGCAATCTGTTGTTGTATTCCCTATTTTAAGTGTACATAAATGAAGGTATGTGTTGCTGACTTCGACTTGGATGTGATCTGGACTGTACATGGGTGCTTAATTTGAAAATGTATTTTTGTTTGTGGATTGTATGCAACCTGTTGTGTTCCTGGTTTTTGGTGTACATGGGTGAAGGTGTGTGTTGCTGAGCCCGATCTGGACGTAATCTGAACTGGACCTGGTTTTAAGAACCCTTTTGAACAGTCTGATTTCATTGACAACCCGGTCTGGTGAAGTTAAGGTCCTTTGTTTGTTTTGTTTGAAAGTAAAGCAATATAAAAACAATTACATAAAAAATAGTAATTAATGAAAATGTTAGTGGACCAGCACCACACACAATCATGTGTGCTCTAAAGACTGTATCCCTTGCAGACTGTATTATTCTATATTGCAGGAACCAGAAGTTTTTTTTAATAACAGAAAGAGACAGCCCCTTTTGTGTAAATGAGTGTGGATGAGTGTGAATGGGGAGGGAGGGTTTTCTTGGGTTGATGCACTAATGGTAAGTGTATCTTGTGTCTTTTTTTATGTTGTTTAAAATAAAAAAAATAAAAAATAAAAATAAAGATTATCGGGCGCGGCCACCGCTGCTGCTCACTGCTCCCCTCACCTCCCAGGGGGTGATCAAAGGTGATGGGTCAAATGCAGAGAATAATTTCGCCACACCAAGTGTGTGTGTGACAATCATCAATCAATCAATGTTTATTTATATAGCCCTAAATCACAAGTGTCTCAAAGGGCTGCACAAGCCACAACGACATCCTCGGTATAGAGCCCACATAAGGGCAAAGAAAAACTCACCCCAGTGGGACGTCGATGTGAATGACTATGAGAAACCTGGGAGAGGACCGCATATGTGGGTAACCCCCCACCCCCCTCTAGGGGAGACCGAAAGCAATGGATGTCGAGTGGGTCTGACATAATATTGTGAAAGTCCAGTCCATAGTGGATCCAACATATCAGCGAAAGTCCAGCCCATAGTGGATCCAACACAACAGTCCATAGTGGGGCCAGCAGGAAACCATCCCGAGCGGAGACAAGTCAGCAGTGCAGAGATGTCCCCAACCGATGCACAGGCGAGCGGTCCACCCCGGGTCCCGACTCTGGACAGCCAGCACTTCCTCCATGGAGTACTTTAACTTTTTAACTTTAAAAGGTAAATAAGTTAAGATACACATTAAAAACGAAAACAACATATATATTTAAAAAATATATTAAGACAATAAATTCTAAGCAATACTTACTTTTATACTTACTTTTTTTTTTACTACTATTTTAGCTATTTTAATCAATAATTGTAACCATAAAAGTTTACCCAATAAGTCACGCGTTTTACTTTGCCTTTACTTTGGTGAGGCGGAAGTAACAACGCGCTCTTGTGAAATTCCTCTAACTTGTCACGATTGGACAGTGGCGGTGGGTTTTTTTTTCGGTTTGCGGAAACGAGGGGTCGCCACTTTTCTTTTTTTTTTCCGCGTCAAGTTCGTGCCAGAAACTTTTTTTTTCTCTCCTCTCCTCTCCTCTTTTTTAAATAAGTGGGGCAGACATTGGCAAGACGCTCACAATGGAAGCCGCCGAAGCGACGTTTTGTGCCTCGTACTCTTCTTCCCGTTGACTTTTTGTTCTTTTAGTTTGGTTCGCCACTTTCGACTAACTTTTTTTCTTTAGCTTTTACGCCACATTTCCGTTATGCGAAGTCCAAACTGTTGTGTTGTCGACGTGCTGCGGTGGGTGCCCATCCGAGATAACGGAGAACGTGAGTACACGCTACACTCTTTTACCAACTTCCAAACATGTCCGTCACATTCTAAAGTGCAATTGTATATGCTTTAAAAAGTCTTTAAATGTGCGTGTGTGTGAAGTGAAGCTTAAAAAAGAACTGGCCTTCTTGTAAAGTTTTCTCTGAAGCGTTTGGCATCTCATAAGACCTTCACTTTCCACTGGTTATTGTATATAAGTATTTTAAAGAAGCAAGTTACACGTTTTTGTGACGCTGTCATCTTAAATTAGATTTTTTTTTGGTGGTCACCATGGCAATAACGCATACATGTTCATTACAAACATTCAGCAAAGTTAGCATGTAGCAGCTCAGGCTTCTGCTACTGTAACTTTACTGTAAAAATGTACTATTTTAAGATATTGACTTGTCCGGATAAATGTTAAACCTGTATACATTGTTATGTAAACATCACAGAATTAAAGTGAGAATAATCCAAATAAACAAAGCAGGTAGCATGCTACCCAGTTAGCTAAGTGACTGCCCCATGTGCAGAGGTGGGTAGAGTAGCCAGAAATTGTACTCAAGTAAGAGTACTGTTACCTTAGAGATTTATTACTCAAGTAAAAGTAGGGAGTAGTCACCCAAATATTTACTTGAGTAAAAGTAAAAATTATGTTGTGAAAAAACTACTCAAGTACTTAGTAACTGATGAGTAACCTGTTCGTTTAATGATGACGGCAACAAATAATGCACAAAAACATAAAAATAGCAATGAGCAAATTCCGAGCCAGGAATATCTCTTAAGCAACTAAAACAATAATATATATATTAAATAATAATACATTAACATAAAAAAAATTAAGGCAAATTGAGCCACAATAATTTAACAGCACCATAGGCTCAGTAGGCAGAGATTACATACAAAGGAAAATAACAAGTTAGCCTTTACGCAAACCATAAACTGATAGGTGTGGGCTGCACCTGGGAACACAATGTGCACTTCTGGTTGGTGTTTGTATGCATGCGTGAGTGTGTGTGCGACTGTGCTTGTGTGTCTATGAGGCTGCAGTGCGTTAATAAATGTCCCCACACGATGTACATTTGACAGTGATTCATAGCAGGGAAGCTAACATCAGCCTACGGTGACAGCCAAAATATCTACTAACGTTACTTACCGCAATGTGCTTCCTCAAATTTGACGTTGAGTTCATGTAAGCTTAAGTTTGTTCAGCTGCCTGGCTCTGTTTGATTGGTGAAACGGAGTGAAACGTCACCAGTGACTGCATTTGATTGGTGAAACGCAGGCATGCGATAGATCCTACTTTGAAGGTCTGTCTGACAAACCAAAACAAACAAAGCGTGCATTAACAGATCGATAAAAATCAGTAGCGAGTAGCGAGCTGAATGTAAATAAATGGAGCGGAGTAAAAGTAGCGTTTCTTCTCTATAAATATACTCAAGTAAAAGTATGTTGCATTAAAACTACTCTTAGAAGTACAATTTATCCCAAAAGTTACTCAAGTAGATGCAACGGAGTAAATGTAGCGCGTTACTACCCACCTCTGCCCATGTGTAATGCAGCTTGCTATGTGTCACAGGAGTCACACAAAGAAGTACAAAATACACTATATTGCCAAAAAGTCTCTGGCCACCCTTCCAAATGATGAGAATCAGGTGTCCTAATCACTTGGCCCGATGTATAAAATAAATTATAAATGGGTTATACTTGTATAGCGCTTTTCTACCTTCAAGGTACTCAAAGCGCTTTGACAGTATTTCCACATTCACCCATTCACACACACATTCACACACTGATGGAGGAAGCTGCCATGCAAGGCGCTAACCAGCACCCATCAGGAGCAAGGGTGAAGTGTCTTGCCCAAGGACACAATGGACGTGACTAGGATGGTAGAAGGTGGGGATTGAACCCCAGTAACCAGCAACCCTCCGATTGCTGGCACAGCCACTCTACCAACTTCGCCACGCCGTCAAGCACTTAGGCATGGAGACTGTTTCTACAAACATTTGTGAAAGAACGGTCCGCTCTCAGTGATTTCCAGCGTGGAACTGTCATAGGATGCCACCTGTGCAACAAATCCAGTCGTGAAATTTCCTCGCTCCTAAATATTCCAAAGTCAACTTTATTGTAAGAAAAGTGAAGAGTTTGGGAACAACAGCAAGTCAGCCACCAAGTGGTAGGCCACGCAAACTGACAGAGAGGGGTCAGCGGATGCTTGAAGACTTTCTGCACAGTCAGTTGCTACAGAGCTCCAAACTTCATGTGACCTTCAATTAGCCCACGTACAGTACGCGGAGAGCTTCATGGAATGGGTTTCCATGGCCGAACAGCTGCATCTAAGCCTTACATCACCAAGTCCAATGCAAAGCGTCGGATGCATTGGTGTAAAGCACGTCGCCACTGGACTCTAGAGCAGTTGAGACACCTTCTCTGGAGTGATGAATCACGCTTTTCCATCTGGCAATCTGATGAACCAGTCTGGGTTTGGAGGTTGCCAGGAGAACGGTACATTTCGGACTGCATTGTGCTGAGTGTGAAATTTGGTGGAGGAGGAATTATGGTGTGGGGTTGGTTTTTCAGGAGTTGGGCTTGGCCCTCTTAGTTCCACTGAAAGGAACTTTGAAGTCTCCAGGATACCAAAACATTTTGGACAATTCCATGGGATGGCACTTCAAGTTCATATGTGAGTAAAGGCAGATGGCCAAATACTTTTGGCAATATAGTGTAACATGAATAGAAAGTATGCAGCAGAAGTTAAAATGCTTACTTGCTAGCGCAGTGTTTCCTAGGTGTAATAGTGTGTTTTGTCTCAGAAGTATCGGGGAGTGTAGGGCCAGGCGTCTATAGAAAACATCTAAATCATGATTAATTTAACTTTTGACCTCGATTTCAGTTAATGCACAAGTATTGTACTCTCAACAATTACTCTACCTTTTGGTATACTTTATCCTCTAGTGGTTAGAGTGTCCACCCTGAGATCGGTAGGTTGTGAGTTCAAACCCCGGCCGAGTCATACCAAAGACTATAAAAATGGGACTCATTACCTCCCTGCTTGGCACTCAGCATCAAGGGTTGGAATTGGGGGTTAAATCACCAAAAATGATTCCCGGGCGCAGCACCGTTGCTGCCCACTGCTCCCCTCACCTCCCAGGGGGTGAACAAGGGGATGGGTCAAATGCAGAGGACAAATTTCACCACACCTAGTGTGTGTGTGACAATCATTGGTACTTTAACTTTAACTTTAACTTATACATCAGTAATCTTATATAAAGCATTTAACACGTTTTTGCCGCCTAATCTACAACGTTTTTTTACAAGACGAGTGCAAGCTCATAACTGGAGAGGTTTTGGATATTTCTCATTGCCGAGAGCTCAAACCACGCGTAAACGTTTTTGTGTGTCTGTATGCGGAGTAAAACTATGGAACAAACTGGACTTGCAACACACGCAATGCCAAACTATTAATCGATTTACACTATTATACAAACATCGGGTCTGGTTCAAATATAGAGATGAGGGTCTTTAATTTGACCTGCTGTTGTACTCTGTTTTAAAGTGTTAACATGTTTTCAATGTTTCCTTACCATTTTTGCTTTGTTGTCTATTACCATTGTTGGTATTTTGTCTATTACCATTGTTGGTATATTCATTCTTCCTACATTGTTGGTACAAATTATTGTTACAGCGTAATAATTATTGTTACCTGTGGTAATGCCACTATGATACAACATTTGTATAACCCTAAACAAAGTAACAGTGAAACTCTATGTATTAATCACTGAATTGAGAACTGGGGGGTGGGATTAAATAAATTATCTTCTTCCCACTCCCTTTCAGGCAAAACTGGACCGTCATGCTTCATGCTTACATACTGTACATTACCCTTTGCATTATATTAATTTATATTATTACATGTTGTCAACCTTGTACTTTTTTTTTTTTATGTCATTGCCAGAAATAAAAGAATAAATGAAATGAAAAAATGAAGCTAGGGATGTAACAATATCAAAATTTCATATCACGTTATTGTGACCAAAATTATCACGGTTATCATTGTTATTGTGGTATTGACGAATCCATCCATCCATCCATTTTCTACCGCTTATCCCTTTTGGGGTCGCGGGGGGCGCTGGAGCCTATCTCAGCTACAATCGGGCGGAAGGCAGGGTACACCCTGGACAAGTCGCCACCTCATCGCAGGGCCAACACAGATAGACAGACAACATTCACATTCACACACTAGGGCCAATTTAGTGTTGCCAATCAACCTATCCCCAGGTGCATGTCTTTGGTATTGACGAATGCGCTCTAAAACAGGGGTCTCCAACCTTTTTTGCATCACGGACCAGTTTAATGTAGGCATTATTTTGAGGGACCGGCTTTCCACTTGTGCCAGATAAATACAGCAAAAATAAGTGCATGAAAAATACAACTCACTATAACGCTGAATTAGTGGGAGCCCTGGGCTTGTTTCTTTGGGATGACATCCTGCTGGGGACTGCAGATGGAAATCAGCCTTTGGCTACAATCTGTCACATTTATATTTTATATGTTCACTAATGTGCATTGTATCGTGTCAGCTAAAATAGGCTCCAGCAACCCCTGCGACTCCGAACGGGACAAGCGGTAGAAAATGGATGGATGGATGGAACTTCCTTTGAGGAGTTTTATTTTACATCTATAAACAAGCTTATTGGTGTGTCTAGTTTAACAAGCAAAAGTTAAGTCGGAGAAAATGCAGTGCTTTATAAATTATTTAATGTTTCTCTGTGGCCCGATAGCAAATGCGTCACGGACCGGTACCGGTCCCCGGACCGGAGGTTGGAGACCACTGCTCTAAAATACTTATACACACACTAAAATCTTTTAACCGAGTTTTTGTTTACTTAATTCAAATAAATAACACAATTGGCAGAAGAAACATTAAATATCGTTCTGATTTTATAAGAGCCATATTATTTTTATTTAAGTTTCAGGAGCCATATTTGCAAACATTGCGGTGAAATGAAGAGAACGGTAATAAATAAGTCATAAATCCGGGACAAGTCTGTGACAAATGATGCCAAAACATCACAAAGACCTGCACCATGTACATGCATCGGCTGAGGCTTGCAATCCATAATGGCCTTCTTTCTTTTTAGACAATTACAGACAGACCGTAGATGTTTTTCTCTGTTTGCTCAATTATGACAGCTGAAAACACTGCAAAAGGTAACCATTTTGCTTCAGCAGAGGTGATAACAGTGCCTTTCACAGACATTATATTGTTGTCCTTTCTTCCACCGGGGTTGACCTTCTGGTTGGTGACGTCACGCGAAACCACCAAATATGAAGCACACTGCGCCTTCTGAAAGAAAATTATCGAACATTGGGCATAAAAGCATTGGAATTCCATGGCAAAGCAGACAAAAAATGGCTGTTGGGATTTTCCAATATTTATTTTAGAGTTTCAAACAAATATTAGTTTACAATAAAGAGACTTCTGGTGTTTTTAGTTAGATTTAGCATTTTGTTTTCCAATGTGTGAGCAGTGAATTCATATACTTACAATGATATCTGGGTCTTTGATTTTCTTTTATGTTTTTGTACTAGTTTGTCAGTATGGATGTAAAGTGGGTCTTAAATTGTACACACTATGGTCTTAAAAAGTCTTTAAAAGTTTCAAGTTTGACTTGTTGAAAACTGCAAGAAGTCACCTTTCACATAAGATCCACTTAAGTATTCTTAAAAAAAGGGATGAAACACTTCAGGTGTCCACCGAAGCTAACATGCTAACCGTCCTACGTGTATTGCCATTATGTGGCTCAAGAGGCATCATGGAACCACCATTACCAGAGTCATGTATAAAGAGAGTATGGCCAACTCATCGAGAGACTACGAATGACGTGTGCGGCTGTGCCCAAAAGCATGCAATTGCAGCCGTTCTGACGTTAGTTTTCCTGACAAAATCAACCAAAATAATACGTCTATCTATAGTTCTAAACATACACTAGCTCATAAACTTATAATAAAACATGCTTTTATTTTGTCAAAGTATAATTTTGCGGCTGTATTTGATGCACTTTGCTGCTACATTCATGCGGTGTTGAGTGACCAGCAGGCTCTATAACAGGCACCTGACAGCGCAATTAACGTAAAAAAAGTAAACAGAACAACCAACAAAATTACTTAACAATCACAGAGAAATTATGACTTTTGAGTGAAGTACGTCAACTGTGGTGGCTGCCTTTTATGTGTTGTTTGTAATCACTGTGCCACGCTGGGGCTTAGCGGTACAGACGAAAAGTATATTTCGATAAACTCGATATCTTGATATATTTTCCGGTGAAAATATACTTATAAAGATATTCATTTTTAAAGGCCTACTGAAACCCACTACTACCGACCACGCAGTCTGATAGTTTATATATTAATGATGAAATCTTAACATTGCAACACATGCCAATACGGCCGGGTTAACTTACAAAGTGCAATTTTAAACTTCCCAGGAAACTTCCGCTTGAAAACGTCGCGGTATGATGACGTATGCGCGTGACATCACGAGGTCAAGGGAAGTGTTTGGACCCAATTCAAATACCTCTGCTTTCTTCGACAAAATTCCACAGTATTCTGGACATCTGTGTTGGTGAATCTTTTGCAATTTGTTTAATGGACAATGGAGACTGCAAATAAGAAAGTTGTAGGTGCAATCGGTGGAGCGGCGGACTACAGCAACACCAACACTAGGAGGTTATGTTGTGTTTTGAGCAGGGTAGCAGACGCGCTACCGTGAGTACGCCCGCCGCCGCATCTAAGTTAGCTTCTGTTTTTTTAGCTTCGCCAAGCTGAATATTATTAATCGTGTATTTACATGTTCATGGTTTAATAGTATTTTTGATCTTCTGTCTATCCATCCAGTCAGGTTTTTTTTAAATTTAGTTTCTATCTGCATTTGAGACTGATGCTATCACGTTGGCTACGTAGCTAGGTTAGCTTCTATTTTTTTTTAGCTTCGCAAAGCTGAATATTATTAATCGTGTATTTACATGTTCATGGTTTAATAGTATTTTTGATCTTCTGTCTATCCATCCAGTCAGGGTTTTTTAAAAATTTAGTTTCTATCTGCATTTGAGACTGATGCTATCACGTTGGCTACGTAGCTAGGTTAGCTTCTATTTTTTTTAGCTTCGCAAAGCTGAATATTATTAATCGTGTATTTACATGTTCAGTCACTGTGAATGTCCATTTCGCGTTCTCGACTCTCATTTTCAAGAGGATATATATCTGAGGTGGTTTAGAATACAAATCTGTGATCTACAATAGAAAAAGGAGAGAGTGTGGAATCCAATGAGCCAGCTTGTACCTAAGTTTCGGTCAGAGCGAAATAAGATACGTCCATCACTGCCACTCAAGTCCTTCACTGTAACGTTCCTCATCTACGAATCTTTCATCCTCGCTCAAATTAATGGGGTAATCGTCACTTTCTCGGTCCGAATCTCTCTCGCTCCATTGTAAACAATGGGGAATTGTGAGGAATACTAGCTCCTGTGACGTCACGCTACTTCCGGTAAAGGCAAGGCTTTTTTTTATCAGCGAGCAAAAGTTGCGAACTTTATCGTCGATTTTCTCTACTAAATCCTTTCAGCAAAAATATGGCAATATCGCGAAATGATCAAGTATGACACATAGAATGGATCTGCTATTCCCGTTTAAATAAAAAAATGTCATTTCAGTAGGCCTTTAAAGGAAATTCACTGAAATTGAACTGAATGACAACTATACTGTAAACTGTCAGTGGCACTTTTATTAACCCAGTTAGTCAAGATGGGTATTAACAGCACAGAAGATAAACTGTTTAAGTCGCACAGAATTACATAACATAAATACAATAGAAAAATATTATTTCTACATAAAATAAACAACATAGCTGTGCAAATAATACAAAGTGTATCAAACTCAGATAAACATTTTATTGTCAGGCAGGCACTTTTTAATTCCCAGTCGACGATGTATTGGACTGTCACACACATGTACGGTTCTGTGGTCCTACTAGACCACATGTCTGTGGTCAGCGCAAAGTAAGTGACTTTACATAATTGTACGGCTATGATCTTCCTCACTTCAGCGTACATTTTTGGCAGCATTTCTCGTGCGAAATATGCCCGGCTTGGCAACTGGTACCTGGGGTTGAGGACTTTGATGAGGCGAACAAACCAGGATGGAAATGGGGACTAGATCTTTAGCAATGTGATATGCAATCGCTCTGGTTATCTGTTCCCACCTTTTGCTGGTTTTCTCATAAGGCACTACGCGTGATACCGAAGCTTGCAGTGTACGTTGTTTTAGTGCTGGGGACATGGATTGCACTGCCTCTGTTGTGCAACAAAGTTTTATGCACTCTTCGTACTGTATTGGGTGTCGCTGTTGAAGGTGGTGGAATAGGTTCGTTGTGCTCAAACTTTTTTCGGACACTTCCTACGAAACACATTCTCCTGCTTTTCGTCCAGTGGCTTAAATCCAAACCACCGCCACACAACCCAGCCAGAAGCATATCTGCCAACTTTTGAAACTCAAAAAGCCTAGTAGCCAGGGTCCAGGGGTCGGTCCTGGTGGGTGGGTTATTAAGGCCCCCGACGCAAAATGAATTTCAGAATTCAGACAGGTTAGATTGTGGCTAAAACCTTCACATTTGTCATAATCAGAGGCAACTTTTGACACACAAAAAACTGCAAAAATCATAAAGAGTACAAACAATGTTTATTCTATTAGCTAACTTCCTTTATCTGAATAGCCATTTGTGATTCATAGCATGAAATAACTAATATCTTGCAGTCATGTCAAAATGATTGAACTATTCAATGTCAAAATATAAACAGTAGAAATAATGAACAAAATGTCAGCTGCTGTCTTGTTCTAACACACCAATGAAAATGAAATTTAGCATTTAGACTGGCCATACTGTAGCAAAAGTAATCACACGTGTATTCTTAAATGTGTATTTCACGTCTTCCATGTCGAGAGCAGTTTTGATTTGGGCTTACATGGTTGTGGGGGGGCGTGGCCTGCGGACCTGCAGCGAAGCGGGGTGTGCCAGGGCCGGCTTCGAGATTAGCGACAGGTGCGCAGATGGCACACCTGGGCCGGTTTATCTAATTGCCGGTCGCTCTGTTAAAGAGCAGCAGCCGGGAAGGAGAGGGTTGTTGATGATGGAGAACGAGCACGAGCATGAGAGAGAGCGAGGACTGACACATAACGCAATGACTGAAAAGGAACACAACGAACATTTATTGAAAAATAAATCATTGTTCAGAACTATGAATGAAGCTGTCATGTCTGTGATTGCTGGTCTGAAGAACCCGGAAGAGCAAGTCTTCCACATTGGTAAACAACTAAAATGAATGTTTAGGGCAATGTTTTATCCAGCTGCATACATTTGTCCAAATGTGGCCAAGTAGACTCATTGTGGGTTTCCTGGACGTCGGCTACATCGCTAAAAGAAAAATCTAAGGAAGAGAATACCTCTGCCATCTTCCACTAGTTTTTTTAAATATATAAAATTCCCTCTTCTCTTCTCTGACTCGCTCGTCGTCATTCGGAATGTGCATGTCTTGTGATTTCCCTCTCTGGTTTGATGACCCGCCCTATCTTGCCTGTGATTGGCCGGCCGTCATTTTTTGCTCTAATCTTAACCAATCGTAACTCATCATAGTAAACCAACCAACCAATCATGGATTTTCTTATAGGTAAACCAACCAATCATCATTGATTTTTCCCGTATATTTTGTCCCCTGCCCATGAAGTTGCACTAGTCCAGTTCTCTCTTTCTCTTCTCCCTCTCTCTTCTTTTGTAACATGTAGCTTAGCTAACTGCTACATGGGTCTAAAAATAGCTAAGCTACGTAAATCGCTACTTGTTTAAAAAGTAGCAAAGCGACTGCCAAGCTCCTGGGAAATGTAGCTTCGATTTTTAAGTTCATTATTTTTATTGGAAAACCGTAGTTTTTACCCCTGCAGCCCTAAACCGGAATTGATTATCCAAAACCGTACTCACTACAGGAAAACCGTAGTTGTTGCCAGGTATGCAGAAGTTTGTGTTGTACTTACTAGTTGGTCACTGGCACACGTGTCGCTGGTGGCACAGTCAGACTCCATATTTGCTTGTGTGTTCTTGTTGTGGGTCAGTGCAGTGGATGGGAGAGGGCACGCACGTCTTGGAAGGAGAAAGGGTAGGGGTTTAATAGCCCATGGAGTGTTGAAAGGGAGTGGGAAGCAGGGGAGAATCAAGGAACACAAGAAATAAGCGGCGTTTGAATCGGACTCAGAATAGTTTTTATTGCCATTGTTTGAGAACGGGTTCACAAACTAGGAATTTTTCTCGGTGCAATCGTGCAACATAAAACACATACAAAACAGAATAGGTAATAAAATGAGCTGTAACTGAACTATCAGATCTTGTTATTGTTTGGTCATTTTAACATAAAATGTATTATATCGATATTAAGATATTTTCTTAATTCATCTCATGTTTAAAAATATATCTATATATCTTACAAAGTCGGTACAGCCCAGCCCTATGCAACGCCTTTGCTTTTAGACTTAGACAAACTTTATTGATCCACTGTCATCTTTTATTACACCCACAATGTGGTTACTTTGATTCTTTCAATGTCTACTCCGTCTGTTTCTATTTGTCTTTGACTTTCTCATCTGCTGTTACTGAATAACATTATCTTAATTTTACTGAGATTTAAAGATAGTTTGCTTTTGTCAAACCATCTCTTTAATTTGTTCATTTCTTGTTATTGTTTGTATTGGCTTCTGTGTATTCTGTCTTGAACAAAACGCAGATGTTGTGTCGTGTGTTTACCTTGCACAAGACACTGTAGTGTGTAGCTCCCCAATGTTGATGGCAAACCTTCTTTTTCCATATTTGTCTTCATAACGGGTTGTTGGGAAAGTGATATATCTGTACTTACGGGTTGTTGGGAAAGCGAAGTAAAAGCTTTCCGCATTTTTCGTAGGTGGAACAGCCCCATGCTTCACGACAGGAGATTTTTACACGCCACAAAACTAATGAGGAAGCGCTGCAGAACACATAGCATCAGCCAAATTTGGTAGCAGTCATGGCGCCCTGTAGTCACCTGAGTGCCTTTTGACCAATCATTGAGAAGATCGCCTGACACCGGGTTGGCCAAACTTTCTCTAATTGACCTGAATTAGAGAAAAGCGCTTTGTCATTAACAACGTAACTATGGTTGCATAGTCTGACCTTTACACTATTAGATCCTCAACAGACTTTTGTTATTTTGTTTTTTTACTTGGAACGTCCAGCGAAGTCTAGCTGTTTGCCATTTTATATAATCTACATCAACTTCGATCCTTAATTGTTCCCATTTGTTTATGTGCCATGTTCTGCACTTCAATGCAAAAGACTGGAAACAGCATTTATCTGCAGCAAGTATTGAGGGCAGCAGCGCATGTATAGGCTGATAGTTACACCCCTGCAGCAATGTAAGGCGTGTGGTTGCATCATGTCTGATTGAGTCACTCAGATGTGTCTAAAGTGAACGATGTGCCTCGAGGGTGTGGAAGCAGCATGTTAACTAGTGTAGCGTGTGATTTAATGGCTTGGTGTTTTGTCACAAATCATTAATTGTCTTCCTTTTTGCTAGTTTGTACATGCTCAGCTGTGTTCTTATTGCTATATACTCAGATGAAGAAAATATGATTGTTGGGCCTTAGACTTATTGTCTGTGAACACATAAAATGGACTTGGTCAATAACTTATAGATAAGTCCACGTGACCGCCGCCTCACGTCTTGATGCAATCAGCTCTTCCTCTCTTCTTGGAGGGGTTCTTAGAACTCCAGTGACGAGACCACAAGCGATGGTGCTGCGGGGGTGGGGGTGTGGGGTTAGGGTGGGCTATGAAGAAGGAGTGGAGCTAACTGACTGATCAAAATAGGAATGATGGATTTTAAGAAGGAAGACACAGATTGGGGCGGAAATATAGAAAATAATGACACTGTGTATGTTGGGGAGCAACTGAGACACTAGGACACTGTTTGGAATTGTGTCTGTGTCTGAAATGTGGATGTCTACTTCCCACCCCCTGGAAAAAAACACAGAATTCCCATTTTTAGTTTGTTTGTTTTGCAGCAAACACATAAATGTGTCCTTCAAAGCAGACATAATTACAGAGTCCTCATACTACGTGTCCCTCCACCACAATCTTGTTGGGGGCGTGAGGGATGGAGATTACAGGTTCCATTTGAAGTCGCAGCAGTGTTTAAAAAAAACACAACGTGCCTGTACTTGTTGGTTCTGCAGAGGGGTCGCGATCAAAGTAACACACCTCTATTGTCTGCTGTTTAGTTACGGGACATTGCGCCAGGCTGTGATTTAGGGCGATATAAATAAACATTGATTGATTGATTGATTGATATTTCCAAATAGACTTTAGTGTCTGTAAGGTTGTTTTTTTTAAAAGCTGAGCTGTCTCAAGAAATGAAAGTGCACACTGTCACACAAGTATAAAGGACAAGCCATAAATGCTTATTCTCAAAAAACAGTAAAAAATGAAATAATAACATACAAAATGAGGTTGCGCATAATCCAATATGGGACATGGTTTTGTTCAAATTTACAATAGTTTTTTACCATAGAACCCGGTAGTCCAAACTTTTTTCCACTAAGGGATGCATGCAAATACATTGAGGGACACTTTGATACATTTTAGTATATGCTAAGATATCTGAACATCTTAGCTTTTGTGTCCTAGGTGACGAAGCAAATGTGGGTTTTGGCGTAAATTTTCGCCAAAAGTTTGCCCTGGTTTTCATATGCCGCCCTTGGTTATCATACGGCCAAACATTGCATGGTCTCTTTGCCAGCGTATTAATCCAGAAGGGTCCATTTGCAGTCTGGGCGTTTCCATCATGACTCAAGAATGCCCAATGGTGCTTTCCGGATAGCGTTTCATCGATCAATGGCGTATAGTTTCTCAAGTCCTCTGATGTAATTTCTCCTTCCATATTGGCAATTTAATGTTGTGGTATGTTGTCATTTAATGAGCGATTATGTTGGTAAATAGGTTATTATTTATTTCTGTCTTCTTTGTCTTTCTATAACTACTGGCTTTCTCTTTTCCATAACCAACTTCTTACTTGGACTAATCTTCTTTAGATGGCTTATTTAGTTAGTTCTACGCAACTTGTACAGACTGAAGATCTTATTTTGAAACTCTGTACGGATCACAAGAATGGGGTGCTCCAATCGGCAAAAACAGGAACACTACCAGCCCAAGAGCGTCCATTTATGGCTGCAGTTAAATGATCTTGTACTATTTCGCAGAATTTAGTGCCCAAACAAAGAATCCCACGCGTTGGTGACTTTTAATTGAGCATGACTGCAGAATAAGGGGGCCATAGAAAGTTGTAAAAGCCAGCAGTTTAATAAAGTAGGTAATAAATACTATTACATTTAAGAAATAAATCAAAACAATATATAAAGGTTCCGTCCGTGTAGCTCTCCCCTCCCCTTTTTCCTTTCCACTCATCGCCATCATTTCCAACAAGGTCTTCAGTAAAGTTAAAAGTGATCCATTTCATTTGCCATGTTATGTCATGTTATAGTTTTGCATAAAATCAATAAAACATGTTTGTGTAAAAAAATGTTGGTGTCTGGAATGGATTGATTGGATTTATATTATTTCTTGTGGGAAAATTGCTTAGATTTTTGTACGATTCAATTTTCGTCCGACCTTTTGGAACGGACTATTAACGAAAATGAGGTACCGTTGTATTAGTGTAATATCTATTAATACATCTCTTAATATCTAATTTATTTAATTACTAGAATCAGAGATAATTTCCCAGAGTGTTGTAAGGATTATACCTCGCCCTCTTCCGTTTTTAGCATGTAATGATGTAACTATATTACATCATTAACGTGTAACGCACGCGTATTAGCTTTGTGTGTAATCAGCTAATGATAGCGATTTGGCAGAGTTTAGCTAGAAACGTTGGCTATCATTAGACTTCTTAGATGTAGATTAGACTTAGACTTCCTTTTTTTTGTCATTCAAATTTGAACTTTACAGCACAGATAAGAACGAAATTTTGTTACATTGAATGTATAGCAGCCATCACCAAAAGGCTCTTTCTGGGCCATTGACCAAATAAAGGTAATGGAAATTAATGGACAAATTTAAGTATAATAATGCTCGCAAACCATTGTTGACATTGATCGCAGCGGCAGATTATAGGAAAAGTCACTCCAGTTATTACGATTACGTTCGGGAAAGCCTGGTGGCGTCACTCACTGGATTCTCTAAAAGAGCTGTAAAGCAACTGCAGTACATCCAAAATGCTGCTACTCGAGTCCTGACTAGAAACAGAAAATATGACCACATTAGTGCAGTGTTCAGGTCACGTCACTGGCTTCCTGTTGTCAGAGAATAGACTCTAAAACGGCTCTGCTTGTTTACAAGTCTTTTCATGGTCTTGTGCCAAAGTACATCTGTGACATCTTAGAACCATATGAACCAACTTGGGCTCTGAGAATCTCAGGGAGTGGTCTCCCATTGATGCCCAGAATTTAGGACCAAACATGGTGAGGCTGCGTTTCAGTTGTAGGCCTCTAAAATCTGGAATAGCAATCCTAAACATGTGAGACAGGCCTCAACATTGGCAATGTTCAAATCCAGGCTGAAAACACTTTTATTTAATTGTGCACATGACAACTGAAATAACTATCTGCACTCTCTGATTTTATTTTGAATTATAATAGTTTTATAATGATTATATTTTGTTTTTAATTTGAGTTAGGATTACTTTTATGATTCTTTTATTTTTATTTTTACCTTCTTGTAATTTTCTGTACAGCACTTTGAATTGCTTCGTGTACGAGTTGTACTCTATAAATAAACTTGCCTTGTCTTAAAATGATCCATAGAAATTGTTTGATTACCTACGGGGGAGTAAATTGAAAGTGAACAAAATGACCGTGGCTTGCTTGAAAGTAAGAAAAGTTGCTGCAAAAAACAAACATTTACAATTATAGTGTATGATTAATTTTCCCTGCGATGAGGTGGCGACTTGTCCAGGGTGTACCCCGCCTTCCGCCCGAATGCAGCTGAGATAGGCTCCAGCGACCCCCCCCCCCCCCCCCCCGGCGACCCCGAAAGGGACAAGCGGTAGTAAATGGATAGATTGATTAATTTTCCAGAATCTAGTTCTAAACCGCTGTGTCATATGATCTAAAATAGTAGCGCTGATCAAAAACGGGAATGTGAAGTGCCATTATGAGACCAACCAGATCTTTTTGCGAAGTATCCACAAAAGTCTAAAGTAAGTGTGTGGAAAACAACGGCGCACAGAGCCCAGTTTGTCATGTGTACACGCATTCCCTGCGTGTACGTGTGGAGGAGACAGTGATGATTGACAAGCGTGAACGCCAGACAAATTCCTCAGACCAACAAGCAATTTTTATTCAGTATAAATACCGTAGTAATTGTGAAAAATAGACACTTTAAAAAAAATTACAAAATTGGACTGTCATACAAGTGTAAAAATAAGTTAAATACCTATCAAAATAAAACGAGAGATGGGAATTGCTTAGTCGCACGTAATAGTATAACAGTACTTTTGGGGGCTCTTGAAAAGTATATTTTAGAAGCTTTTTGTGAAATCTGAGCTGGTATATATATTAAAAAAACTACATAAACTACATATGTTTATGTAGTATGTAGGGCTGCAACTAACAACTAATTTGATAATCGATTAATCTGTCGATTATTACTTCGATTAATTGATTAATAATCGGATAAAAGAGACAAACTACATTTCTATCCTTTCCAGTATTTTATTGGAAAAAAAACAGCATACTGGCACCATACTGGCACCATACTTATTTTGATTATTGTTTCTCAGCTGTTTGTAAATGTCGCAGTTTAAAAATAAAGGTTTATTTAAAAAAAATTAAAAAGTAGCCTCTGCGCATGCGCATAGCATAGATCCAACGAATCGATGACTAAATTAATCACCAACTATTTTTATAATCGATTTTAATCGATTTAATCAAATAGTTGTTGCAGCGCTAGTAGTATGTAGTTCAGGCAGTATTTTTGTTTTGGGATATTTAAGTTTTCCTCACAAACTGAGTCACAGAAGCTGCCTTATTAATGTACGTATATGTTATTGTGCAGCCTTTGGTCCGATTACAGTCTTTTTTCATTTTTTATGATGCAAATTTTACGATTACAGTGTTTGATTTTGTCCTACTGATTTTTTTTTCCAGAAAAGAGAACTTGCCTTATATTGACTGTTGTCTTATATCTGGGTCAGTATGGTAACAGAAACACATTTCATTTCAAAGTAGAAGCACGTGCAAGCAAAACCGCTCAAAACCGTCTGGAAAATGTTCCTCCATAATTGGACTTCCAGGAAGTCAGATGGCTGCTAGTGATTCACAGTTGAATTATTCACCAACACCACTGCCACTATTCACCCACCCACATATCTCACGTCTCCGGTATTGTCAGGCGTCTTCGCAGTTTGTAATTAATCAAACAATTCACACGTAGGGATGAGTCATTCCTTAACTTATCTCTCCTGGCTAAGCGAGGGACGGCTTCATATTCCCAAAGTGGAATATTTAAGCCTGGCTCCGATGGTGTAAGTGATTGATTGTTTCTTTCAGCTTTTTGTGCAAACAAGCACATGTTTAAAGATTCCAACGCTAAGTTGTTGTGTTTCATGTTCTGGGTTATGTAGTTGAGGGTTTGCTTTGGTGTAAAAGGTCCTGTGTGCCTCTCCATTGTCACAAGTGTGTGTCCAGTACACTTAAGTAACACCCCATGTGATAAGACGAACTGATCATTGAGTACAGTTTTTTGTTTGCCATTGAGAAATACAATGAATAGCACAGTTTCATTCATTCTCTTTGTCAGTCTGTAGAAAATTAACCTGTTGAGTATTCCGAATAAAGAATGAAAAAGGAAAAAATACTGTTTCCTTTGTTTATGGCTGTTGATTGGTTTTGGGCTTGACACTGGTGTATGAATTTCTATAAAGTAGGTATTAATTATAATATAAATCAAATATTCTCATAGGTAGGACATTAACAACCTGTATTGTTTTTCTAAATAAATTTTTTGACATAACATTATTAGATCTCTTTAGGCATAAAATAACCCTCACACCGTCACACATTTACACTTGCTTAATCCAATGTACAGGTAGTAGACATAATAATAGAAAATAAGAAATATGCTGTACTGTCTGTCATACATATAAGACATACTCTACAGCAGGAGTGTCCAAACTTTATCCACTGACGGCTGCACACCGAATAATCAAAGCATGCGTGGGCCATTTTGGTATTTTTAATTTTCAATACCAATACAATATATACCTTTTTTTTTTCTTTTAGGGCTTGTTTCGGTCCCGGGGGCTGGATGATTATGTCATAAATAATAATGATGTATATTTTGATTGATATTGTAATCACGATTTGTTACACAATTATTCATAATTTGAAAACATGAGTACTTATTGTACCACCAAAACAACATTTTAAATATAGTTTGCTCAGTTAGTAGAGCAGCCTTGCCAGCAACTTGAGGATTTCAGGTTCGATTCCCGCTTCCGCCATCCAAGTCACCGCTGTTGTGTCCTTGGGCAAGACACTTTACCCACCTGCTCCCAGTGCCACCCACACTGGTTTAAATGTAGCTTGAAGATGTAGATCATGGGGTTCAGCAAAGTTCTTTGAGTCGCTAGAGAATAAGCGCCATATGAATATAATTTACTTCACTTCAGAAGTGTGCTGGGCTGTTGTTTTCAGCTTGACGAGTAAAGAGGCGACTCACTTGAGGCTGTTAAAAAAAGAAAAAAGAGAGCGCATCTCCATCAATCAATCAATCAATCAAAGATCATTTATATAGCCGTAAATCACGAGTGTCTCAAAGGGCTGCACAAGCCACAAAAACATCCCCGCCCCAGGGCGACCGGTGCAATAGATGTCGAGTGGATCTAGATCATAGTGTGAGAGTCTCAATCTCAAGTTGCCACTGCTGTTTGTACATTAATGTTAGATTGATGATGTCGTTCACAACAACACAAACAGATGAGATGTGTTGTAGGTGTATGGATTGTTTTTGCTAGATTTGGCTTAGTAGTTTTGTCGCTATTTCAGACGGCCGTGTCCACATTGTTTAGTTCAGGACGAGGCGGTGACAACATTGCAATTACATAAATGTCAATTTCTCTGATATTATTTTGGGTTTATCAGCGGATTCTGTTTGATTGGGCAACGCCAAAATCATATGCCTTACTTTTTTATTGAGTTTAGTGATTATTGATTAGGCATACTAGCTTTGTGTGAAATAAAAGCAACCGTGGTGATCCCAAACTTCTAGTAGACATACTTTTTTTCATTCATTCGCTCCTCATCTGTTTTGCCGTCACAAACTCTGTAATTTGCATGCACGTTGCGTGGCCCATTAATCGTTTTTTTCTGTTTATGTTTTCATAATCGTAAGAAGCCATAATCGAAAATATAAAAGAATAAGTCATGTATTAATATTTTTATTCAACACTTCAATCTCTAGATCAACTTCAGGTCTATCTGTTGCATATGAAGTAATTTTATTTTTTATCTCCTTTTTCTTAAAACCCTGTTTTTTATGGCAAAAACAGAAAATATTCAATGTTTTACCCAAAAAATATTTCAAAGTGGAATATATGATGAGAAGTAATTGGAGCCTTGAATAGGTCAATAATTCATAACAACATTAATTTTGATAATTTACTTTAAAAAGACAGTTTTAAAGAAAAAAACAGCCTGCCTGGCAGCTCTGTTTATTGGAGTCTACATTGCAAGTTTTTGTCATTACATTTCAGCCCTGAAAAAAATCTGCAATGGAGTAAAGCTGCAAACTTTCAAGCATGATGTAGAGGGATGACTGTAATTTAAAAATATTTAAAATAGGTGGTTTTCTCGTCGTGTTTTTGTCGGATTATACACTTCTGTGATCTATTATTGTTGGACAGCTGTAATGTTAGGTTAGCATTGGTAATTGTTTAGTTCAAAGTGTGTACCTACAGTCGTGGTCAAAAGTTTACATACACTTGTGAAGGACATAATGTCATGGCTGACTTGAGTTTCCAATAATTTCTACAACTCATATTTTTTTGTGATAGAGTGATCGGAGCACATACATGTTTGTCACAAAAAACATTCATGAAGTTTGGTTCTTTAATGAATTTATTATGGGTCTACTGAAAATGTGACTAAATATGCTGGGTCAAAAGTATACATACAGCAACATACATGATCAATTTTGGTGATGTAGAAAAGTTACAATCAATCAAATTAGCTTTATGACATGGCCTCTTAACTTCATGTGAGTGATTATGATTGACGACACCTGTTGACTTCTCTGAGCCCATTTAAATAGGGCTCATGTGATGCAGTCATTAGACTCGGTTACAAACGCAACAATGGGAAAGTCAAAGGAACTCAGCACAGATCTGAAAAAACGAATTATTGACTTGAACAAGTCAGGAAAGTCACTTGGAGCCATTTCAAAGCAGCTTAAGGTGCCAAGAGCAACGGTGCAGACAATTGTTGGTAAGTATAAAGTGAATGGCACAGTTTTGTCACTGCCACGATCAGGAAGAAAACACAAGCTATCACCTGCTGCTGAGAGAAAATTAGTCAGGATTATCAAGAGTCAACCAAGAACCACCAAACAGGACAACGACCCCAAACAACTGTCAAAAGTGTTAAATGAATGGCTAAATCAGAATCAGAATCAGAAATACTTTATTAATCCATCAGGCTAGAATTAAGGTTTTAGAATGGCCTTCTCAAAGTCCTGACTTTAACTCCATTGAGAACATGTGGACAATGCTGAAGAAACAAGTCCATGTCAGAAAACCAACAAATTTAGCTGAACTCCACCAATTTTGTCAAGAGGAGTGGTCAAAAATTCAACGAGAAGCTTGCCAGAAGCTTGTGGATGGCTACCAAAAGCACCTTATTGCAGTGAAACTTGCCAAGGGACATGTAACCAAATATTAACATTGCTGTATGTATACTTGTGACCCAGCAGATTTGGTCACATTTTCAGTAGACCCATAATAAATTCATAAAAGAACCAAACTTCATGAATGTTTTTTGTGATAAACAAGTATGTGCTCCAATCAAATAAGAGTTGTAGATATTATTGTAAATATCAAGACAGCCATGACATTATGTTCTTTACAAGTGTATGTAAACTTTTGACCACGACTGTACATCTGTGGTACATTTCTATGATTAGTGTTCAGTTTTGTTAGCGTTGATTATGTACGTTTATTTAATTAATTTCTCGAGGTTCTAAAACCCCCCTTGTCACCTAATAAATGCATGTTAAATGTATGCAGGAGGGGAAAAAAACTTTATGGTCGAACACAATGATCTCCAATTTGTTTAAATTTCCTATTTTTATTTTTATTACTGTGGAACCTTGATCTATGCACTTCATTGGTTCTTCAACATGGTTCTCCAACTGAAACGTTTGTATAGTAAAGCAGAATTCCCCATAAGAATCAATTTAAACATTAATACTTGGTTCTAGTTTTGATAAAAGTCCCTATTTTAGTATGTATATATGTAGGTATGCATGTGTATGTATGTATATATATATATATATATATATATATATATATATATATATATATATATATATATATATATATATATATATATATATATATATATATATATATATATATATATATATATATTCACAATTTTTTTGCCTTTATAAAGAATATATGCATCATAGCAAATCATGCGATGAAGTCATATCAATCACGCCCTCACCGCCCAGGTATTTTGACAATTTAGGGGAAACCCTGACATTAACAAAGTACAAATGTCTTACATTATGATTATGCCTTATCAGAGATGTTTTGTAATGTTATTCTGTAATATATGCACCTAAAGAAATGCTAGTACATCAGTTGAGAAATAAGGGGGCGGGTGGGGTGGGTTGGTGGATCTTTCTGGCTGGCTGAAATATTGTGTAAATTCTTTTATATCATGTTCTGGTTGAGTCCTCAATTATAGAATAATGAGCAGGCTCAATATTACATGTTATTAATTAATAGAGAAGGTTAAAACATTATCATGCAGCAATATGAAGCCCCTCTCCACCTGAAAAGTATCTGTCTCGGGTACACTTTATTAAAGAGGAAAAATTATACCTATCCACAATTAATAGCAATCATTTTGAGTTAACTATGAACAAAATGTGATTAATTGTAATTAAATATTTGAATCAGAGCGCCTGGTGCACAGCCCGAAGAGGCAACGTGGGTTCCCCCTCCAATGGGCTCACCACCCATAGCAGGGGTCATAGAGGTCGGGTGCGATGTGAGCTGGGCGGCAACTGAAGGCAGGGCACTTGGCGGTCCGATCCTCGGCTACAGAAGCTAGCTCTTGGGACGTGGAACGTCACCTCGCTGGGGGGGAAGGAGCCTGAGCTAGTGCGCGAGGTGGAGAAGTTCCGACTAGACATAGTCGGACTCACTTCGACGCACAGCAAGGGCTCTGGAACCAGTTCTCTCGAGAGGGGATGGACTCTCTTCTACTCTGGCGTTGCCGGCAGTGAGAGGCGGCGGGCTGGGGTGGCAATTCTTGTTTCCCCCCGGCTCAGAGTCTGCATGTTGGAGTTCAACCCGGTGGACGAGAGGGTAGCTTCCCTCCGCCTTCGGGTGGGGGAACGGGTCCTGACTGTGGTTTGTGCTTACGCGCCGAACCGCAGCTCAGAGTACCCACCCTTTTTGGATTCACTCGAGGGAGTACTTGAGAGTGCTCCCCCGGATGATTCCCTCGTCCTACTGGGAGACTTCAACGCTCATGTTGGCAGCGACAGTGAAACCTGGAGAGGCGTGATTGGGAAGAATGGCTGCCCGGATCTGAACCCGAGTGGTGTTTTGTTATTGGACTTTTGTGCCCATCACGGATTGTCCATAACGAACACCATGTTCAAACATAAGGGTGTCCATATGTGCACTTGGCACCAGGACGCCCTAGGCCGCAGTTCCATGATCGACTTTGTAGTTGTGTCGTTGGATTTGCGGCCTCATGTTTTGGACACTCGGGTGAAGAGAGGGGCGGAGCTTTCTACCGATCACCACCTGGTGGTGAGTTGGCTGCGATGGTGGGGGAGGATGCCGGACAGACCTGGCAGGCCCAAACGCATTGTGAGGGTTTGCTGGGAACGTCTGGCAGAGTCTCCTGTCAGAGAGAGTTTCAATTCCCACCTCCGGAAGAACTTTGAACATGTCACGAGGGAGGTGCTGGACATTGAGTCCGAATGGACCATGTTCCGCGCCTCTATTGTCGAGGTGGCTGATTGGAGCTGTATCCGCAAGGTAGTTGGTGCCTGTTGTGGCGGTAATCCTATAACCCGTTGGTGGACACCGGCGGTGAGGGATGCCGTCAAGCTGAAGAAGGAGTCCTATCGGGTTCTTTTGGCTCATAGGACTCCTGAGGCAGCGGACAGGTATCGACAGGCCAAGCGGTGTGCGGCTTCGGCGGTCGCAGAGGCAAAAACACGGACATGGGAGGAGTTCGGGGAAGCCATGGAAAACGACTTCCGGACGGCTTCGAAGCGATTCTGGACCACCATCCGCCGCCTCAGGAAGGGGAAGCAGTGCACTATCAACACCGTGTACGGTGAGGATGGTGTTCTGCTGACCTCGACTGCGGATGTTGTGGATCGGTGGAGGGAATACTTCGAAGACCTCCTCAATCCCACCAACACGTCTTCCTATGAGGAGGCAGTCCCTGGGGAATCTGTGGTGGGCTCTCCTATTTCTGAGGCTGAGGTTGCTGAGGTAGTTAAAAAGCTTCTCGGTGGCAAGGCCCCGGGGGTGGATGAGATCCGCCTGGAGTTCCTTAAGGCTCTGGATGCTGTGGAGCTGTCTTGGTTGACAAGACTCTGCAGCATCGCGTGGACTTCGGGGGCGGTACCTCTGGATTGGCAGACCGGGGTGGTGGTTCCTCTCTTTAATAAGGGGAACCGGAGGGTGTGTTCTAACTATCGTGGGATCACACTCCTCAGCCTTCCCGGTAAGGTCTATTCAGGTGTGCTGGAGAGGAGGCTACCCCGGATAGTCGAACCTCGGATTCAGGAGGAACAGTGTGGTTTTCGTCCTGGTCGTGGAACTGTGGACCAGCTCTATACTCTCGGCAGGGTCCTTGAGGGTGCATGGGAGTTTGCCCAACCAGTCTACATGTGTTTTGTTGACTTGGAGAAGGCATTCGACCGTGTCCCTCTGGAAGTCCTGTGGGGAGTGCTCAGAGAGTATGAGGTATCGGACTGTCTGATTGTGGCGGTCCGCTCCCTGTATGATCAGTGCCAGAGTTTGGTCCGCATTGCCGGCAGTAAGTCGGACACGTTTCAGTGAGGGTTGGATTCCGCCAAGGCTGCCCTTTGTCACCGATTCTGTACATAACTTTTATGGACAGAATTTCTAGGCGCAGTCAGGGCGTTGAGGGGATCTGGTTTGGTGGCTGCAGGATTAGGTCTCTGCTTTTTGCAGATGATGTGGTCCTGATGGCTTCATCTGGCCAGGATCTTCAGCTCTCGCTGGATCGGTTCGCAGCTGAGTGTGAAGCGACTGGGATGAGAATCAGCACCTCCAAGTCCGAATCCATGGTTCTCGCACGGAAAAGGGTGGAGTGCCCTCTCCGGGTTGCGGAGGAGACCCTGCCCCAAGTGGAGGAGTTCAAGTACCTCGGAGTCTTGTTCACGAGTGAGGGAAGAGTGGATCGTGAGATCGACAGGCGGATCGGTGCGGCGTCTTCAGTAATGCGGACGCTGTATTGATCCGTTGTGGTG
>NC_084747.1:34783215-34820715 GCF_033978785.1 Entelurus aequoreus
CAGCCCTAATATATATATATATATATATATATATATATATATATATATATATATATATATATATATATATATATATATATATATATATATATATATATATATATATATATATATATATATATATATATTTATTATTTTTTATTATTTTTATTTTATTTTTACAGTGATTTCTTAAACAGGCTGACACAGTTATAAACTGTACAATTGTGGAAATAAACTTGTCAGAAGTGCCACTAGACTCGAAGCTCTTCGAAATGTGTGTACAGGATGTAATCAGGATGTGACGTGGGGGGCCCCGCCTCTTCAAAATGGCTGTGCCCGCGTGTACAGGAAGGGATGTCATCAAAATGGCAGCGCCTCTAGGGCTTCTAGCAGCACACAAATGCAATTCATTAATGAATAAAGGAATTAAGTGTTCGTACGTCGAGACATGGTCTGCACAGAGACGCATATTTGGCGCAATGTAAATGTTCGTAAACCGAAAAGGACGCAAATCGAGGCCTTCATGAATCAAGGTTCAACTGCATAACATTTGTGGCACCCACTATGGGTCACTTTCAAATTGCTTTGGAAGACCTGCTAGCATACATGTAATGTAATACAGACAATAAAGTTTTATAATCATTAGAAAAATGGTCAGACACAATCATTTTGTAATGATTGGGCTGAATACCCCAATGTTACAATGGAAATTTTGTAGACTGAGTAGGCTTTGTAAGAACATTTCTAGTCAGTCCAAATTATCGGGTTTAATTAAAGCGCCACCATAGGGTGTATATGTCAGAAAAAATAATAGCACAGACAACATACCAAGTTTGCATATTTTGAATAATGTCCACCCTTTTCTGTGCAGTTGTTCAGGAGTAGAGGTTGGCTTAAACAAACAGAGAAGCCGTAACGGTTGAACACAATCTGTTGGATCTTTGTCACATTTTAATTTGTATGTCCTCAGGGGCATTTGACTAATGTAGTTGTTTCTTACAGCTGCTTTAACGTACAGTTTGTTGTTAGCCAACTGCCAAATAATTAAGACATGTGAGTTATTCCTGCAATTGAGCAAAATAGATTGAGGAGGATGCTAATAAAACTCCTATTGTACTTTGTATTGTATAATTAATGATCAACTGTATTGACTGAAGCTTGACGCTCTCTGCTGGCTTTGTTCCAAAGCTCCCACACACACACCCGCCCACACACAATCACTAATCACATGTGTCCGTCGTGCCAAAACGTCTCTATACTCAATGCGGTCTGTCATTAGATTTGCAGAAGTTTTACTCTTCCTAAACATGCCATATTCTTTCTGTCTTAGGAGGTGATGATGACGGACTGCAGACATATTCCATTAGTCATGCTGAAAGAGAAGACATTGTTTTGCAACTTATGATCATTTATCGCCTTTATTTTGTGGAATTGTCTTCCCTCCCAACACTTTGACTCCGTTTATTCCCTTCTTATAACCCTCAGTTGGTGCTATTTAGTTTCTCCCAGAGCGTCTCTTCGTTCCCAGACCACAGGAAATGGCCCGAGAGTTGCACAGCTTTATTTCTGTGCGTCTTTAAGAATAGCAGCATTGTGTCCTGTCGGAGCGTACATTGTTGTGGGAATGCCGAGCTTGAGAATAAGGGGGCGACTCACAACTTTTGCTGACCTTACAAGTGTTTACCACCTCATGTTTGTGCTTGTTTTTCTTGTTGGGGAAGAAAAAAGCTCGGATATATCAGACTAGTTTCCCAAAGCCATTCTAAATAAAAGAGGCGTTAAATGCCAAACAGAAGACGGGGGAGGTGGTTAAAGTTTGCTGTGGCCCCTCAGCATTGGTATTTCAACAGACAGACATTTTGCTAAATTCAGAAGTTCAGTGAAAACCAGTGTTGCAAAGTAGCCCCAGGCTTCTTTCACTCTTTTTTTTTTTCTTTCTTTTTTTTTACCGCAGACCAGCTGATGCTTGGCTCAAGCTGTGGGAAGTAAGTCTAAGGTTATCTCATGTTTCAGTGTTGCTTCCTCCCTGACAACATGCTCCTCAATTATGCAAGCTGTGTGATATGTTCAGCCTCAAAGAGTTATGACATCTCATTTGCACAAAGGTCTGTGCCATCGTGTTTTTTCGCGCTCTTTTGCAGTGCTCTATTATAAAACATGAAGTAATAGTTACAGGGAAAAGGTCACATGGTGTCAGTTCTTCCTAACTAGTGTGTTGGCCAAGATGAAGCGGGTTGTTTTTCCTGTTAATAACAATGATGATGGGTTATTGGTTGGATAATTCTGGTTCTTTTTATTCCCTCCCCCCTTCTGTTGACAGATTTTCATAATACCTTCAGGTGGCAAGCATATTATAGCCTTTCAAGTTTGATTTGCATCATGTAAATGTGCTACGAGTCTTCCACATGTTTAGCCCATGCTTGCGTCAGCGGTTTGAGAGCCTGGTGAGTTGAACCACTTGTTCCTTTGATAAATGACATGCCAGGGTTAGGGGTTAGTCTTGTTTTTGTTTCTTGACAAAGAACCATTATTGGTGTATAGTCTTAGCATTTCTGTCTCCGTCTTTGACCGATGAAATACACTACATCAACAAAGCGGTAGGGAGAATGGAGGCAAATATGGGGCTGTAACAGTCTCCAATTTTGTACAATTTAGGCGTTTCTGTGAGAAATTGTGTCCATTTATCCGAAAGAACATTTGCAATATTGGACCTGAGGGTGTACTCGTACAAGGTTAAACTGGGGCCCAAATCCCCATCAGGAAGCCGATAATTGATTAGTGGAATGATAAATGAAAAAATAAAACTCAATAGTTTTGCCTGCATCATTAAATGTGTTGGTCTTGGTCTCTCGCTTTCAAACAAAGTCCACAAGTGTTCACTCTGTGCATCGCTCTCAGCACCTGAGTGTGTTTGTTCAATAGCAGAATTAAATGAACAGCTTGAACTAGGGCTGCAACAATTATTTTTAATAGTCGACTAGTCAGTAAACAGAACAGAATGGACAGAATTTCTAGGCGCAGTCAGGGCAGTGAGGGTATCTGGTTTGGTGGCTGCAGGATTAGGTCTCTGCTATTTGCAGATGATGTGGTCCTGATGGCTTCATCTGGCCAAGATCTTCAGCTCTCACTGGATCGGTTTGCAGCTGAGTGTGAAGCGACTGGGATGGGAATCAGCACCTCCAAGTCCAAGTCTATGGTTCTCGCCCGGAAAAGGGTGGAGTGCCATCTCCGGGTTGGGGAGGAGATCTTGCCCCAAGTGGAGGAGTTCAAGTACCTCGGAGTCTTGTTCACGAGTGAGGGAAGAGTGGATTGTGAGATCGACAGGCGGATCGGTGCGGTATCTTCAGTAATGCGGACGCTGTATCGATCCGTTGTGGTGAAGAAGGAGCTGAGCCGGAAGGCAAAGCTCTCGATTTACCAGTCGATCTACGTTCCCATCCTCACCTATGGTCATGAGCTTTGGGTCATGACCGAAAGGACGAGATCACGGGTACAAGCGGCCGAAATTAGTTTCCTCCGCCGGGTGGCGGAGCTCTCCCTTAGAGATAGGGTGAGAAGCTCTGTCATCCGGGAGGAGCTCAAAGTAAAGCCGCTGCTCCTCCACATCGAGAGGAGCCAGATGAGGTGGTTCGGGCATCTGGTCAGGATGCCACCCGAACGCGTTTCGGGCACGTCCGACCGGTAGGAGGCCACGGGGTAGACCCAGGACACGTTGGGAAGACTATCTCTCCCGGCTGGCCTGGGAACGCCTCGGGATCCCCCGGGAGGAGCTGGACGAAGTGGCTGGGAAGAGGAAAGTCTGGGCTTCCCTGCTTAGGCTGCTGCCCCCGCGACCCGACCTCGGATAAGCGGAAGAAGATGGATGGATGGATGGATGGACTAGTCAGTGATTTCTTTTTTCAATTAGTCAACTCATCTTATATGATCTAATGCACATGTTTGAATCCACAACTTGATTTGAACTCATTTTTAAAAGCTATTTTGGTAAATTGTAAAATAAATTACTGTGAACCTATTGTTTTAATTTACTACAAACATTATATTGCTGGTAATTGCCTTAAAGTACAAGATGTTCTGTAAACATGACATTCAGTGCAATTTAAAAAATAAAACAATTAAAAAAGGATAGGATAGACTTTTATTTATCCCACAATTGAGAAATTCCACAATGGTATTATATTTGTAATTATACCATTACTGACGCTGTAACATTTTCTTTAAACTAATCAAGATAACTGAATGATTTTATCGGGGGGTTAAGTGGGGGGAGGTAGTCATTGGAGTTGCGAAAAAAAGTGTAAACTGGAGTGCATAGAACATTTTTTCTTGTGAAAATAGATTTCATCAATTAAGTCTGGAAGTCATTGTTTGTCATTGTATTGTCTTGACTCTCTGTTGGCACAGGAGCGACTAGTATTAGTTTGAAATACAACTACATGTTATGTACTACAAAAATAATATTATCCATGCTTTATTCGGTTAGGGTTGGCTAAAGCTTACTTAAGCGGCAGTAGTGATGGTAATGAAGACGACACGGCACCAGGGTGTTTGCGTTCAAGGTGCTGATGTACTTTGTGCTGCTGTAAATCATGAGGAGTTTGGCTTTGCAAACTTTACCTGTGGGGTCCGCGGACAAAATTTGACCCACCGAGTCGTCATGTTTGGCCCACCTAAAGATGGCTTCCTAATTGTAATGTATATTCACACTGACCTCTTTCAAGCTCACAAAATTATTGACGGCATGTCCACAGGACTAACTAGTTGCCATATATTGAACCTGTTGATTTCTACCACCTTATACCATATATGGTAGTATTGTGCTAAGTTCCCAACTGATGATGCTGCTGTACGCTTAAAATTGTGGCGTTTGGCGGCCAGTTAGCACATTTTTACCTTGAAGGCAAAATGTTTGGCCACGCTTACTTTATTTAGTGTATGGGTTTACATCCTATCTCCTGTAACTCTGCTTGTGCCTCCTATCGACAATAACAAATCTTTGTTGTCGACAGTGTTGATCAGGGGTCACCAACGCGGTGCCCGCGGGCACCAGGTCGCCCGTAAGGACCAGATGAGTCGCCCGCGGGCCTGTTCTAAAAAAAAAAAAAAAAAAAAAAAAATTTTTTTTTTAAATTTTTTTTTTTTTTTTTTTTTTAATTAAATCTACATAGAAAAAACACAAGATACACTTTCAATCAGTGCATCAACCCAAACAACCTCCCCCATGCACACTCATCCACACCCACTCACACAAAAGGGGTTATTTCTTTCTGCTACCAATATTCTGGTTCCCACAACATAGACAACACATCTGCAAGGGACACAGTCCCTGAAGCACACATGATTGTACAGGCTGCTGGTCCACTAACATTTTCATTAATTACTATTTTTTTATGTAATTATTTTTATATTGTTTTACTTTCTTTTTTATCTAAGAAAATGTTTTTTATTTATTTATCTTATTTTATTTTATTTTTTAAAAAAGGGCCTTATCTTCAACAGACCAGGTTGTCAATGAAATTAGATTTGCTTAAAGGGTTTTTTAAACTAGGCCCAGTCCAGATAATGTCCAAGTCGGACTCAGCAACACACACCTTCATTCATGTACACAGAAACAAATTAGGAAACACAACAGATTGCATATAATTTATAAACAAAATTACATTTTCAAAATAAGCATTTATGTACAGTCCAGATTATGTCCAGGTCACTCAAATTAGGGAACACAACAACAGATATCATATAATCTATAAACATAATTATACTTTCAAAATAAGCCTTTGAGGACTTCTCATCTTTTTTTAAAATGTTTTTTGGCATCATTATCGTTTTCAACCATGTAACTTTCTAAAATTAGAAAATACTGAATAAATGTTTTAAAGAAAGTAATACTAAGTGAATATCTGTTTTTGGCCTTAAAAATAAACATTTTACAGAGTACTATAATTAAATTGACTAAATCATGATTGTCAATGAACTCTCCTAAAATAACAGAAACCACATTAAGCTTCATAAACAAACCAATCCTTAAACACATTTTTTCAACTTCCACCCAAAACAAAGACACAATATGACAATACCAAAACAAATGCAGGGTGGATTCAGGCTCCTGACAACAAAATCGGCAATCATCTGACTCTGTCATATTCCATAATTTTAACATTTTCCCTGTGGGTAAGAAGTTATAAATAATTTTAATTTGAAAATAACGATTTTGCACATCGATAGTGGTTTTATAGATTAGTTTGAATATGGCATCCCATGGCAACGGGCAGTCAAAAAAGTCCTCCCATTTTCCATTTGTGTTGTATGAGGCAGCCTTCAAAGATTTCTTTATTAAATAAAAATTATATATTTTTCTATTTATTTTAGTTCCTTTTTGCCAACTACAATTTCTTATTAGAGGTTTACAAACTAATAATTTAGTAGTTCCATAATTAATGATTTGTTTCCATCTTTTCCCAATTACTCCAGTTAGTTGATAAAATGAAAAGCTTGAGCAAGCATCACCATCAATAGCTCTAAATTCATCATACTTCATAATTTTATCATTCTCATTGATAATATCATTGACAAAAATGATTCCTCTTTCAAACATATTTTTCCAAAAGAAAGGCTTTCCATCTATTACAATATTAGAGTTCATCCATATTAACTGCTGCAAAATATCGTCTCTTTTTTCTGGCACATAAAATTGAAAACACCACTATGAGTGGATTGTTTCCTTTATGAACCCCGCCATGTTTCCCAGCAGACTCTCTGGGAGGGGATCACTTGTAAAAAAGGATACACTTTCTTTTGATACAGTACATGTTTTTTGTCCAACAGGACATTTGTGTACCACTCAATGTTTAAATACATATTTGGAACAATTGATGCTTTTAAAGACAGACACATAGCTTCAAGGTTGAGAAGTTTCAGGCCCCCATATTCATACTCTTTGTAAAAAACCTTTCTTTTAACCTTTTCTGGTTTGCCGTTCCAGACAAAATCGAAGACCCTACGCTCATAAATCTTAAAAAAGTTTTGTGATGGAGCTGGTAATGACAAAAACTAATAAATAAATTGAGGAATAATTAACAAGTTGGCAATAGACATTTTACCATACAAGGTTAGAGATTTCCCTTTCCATAATTGCATACTTTTGTCCAGCTTTCTTAGTCGATTATCATAATTTACTGAGCCTAGATCTTCCAGATTTTCTGGGACAACAACAACAAGTATGTTAACTGGTCCATCTGTCCACAAAACAGGCACTTTGCATTCCATTCGAAAGGACGTTCCCTTTAGATTTCCGATCCTTAACATTTTACATATTTCATAATTAAGCTTAAGGCCAGATTGCTGTGAAAATATGTCCAAAAGATTAAGAAGGTTCCGCAAACAATGAGGAAAAATCTTATCTTTGTGAATCAGCCTTTTCTGACATGAACTTCATCAAGAACAAACACAGAACACACCTCACTGATGCACATCTGCAAGACTCACTCAGAGTTGCAGTGTCAAGTTACACACCAGAGTACAACACACTAGTTAACAGCATGCAATGCCAGGCTTCCCACTAACTGACAAAGAAACAGATAACAGATTTGGTGTCCAGTTCAAAGTGTGACATGATTTAAAAATTTGAGAGTTTACTTTTGTATTTTACATGAGTTATTATTTGTACAAACATGGTGCAAAGTAATTCATGATTTGTTAAAAAATGTTAGTGGCTAGCTAGTTAAAATGGGATATTGTGATTTCACAAGACTGTCTTAGAAGTGATCATTTGAAAATGTTCAATTTGAAAAATGTGCACTTAGAGAAAATATAAAAATAATGTGTTGCATATTGATATTTATCTGTTTCTATATATATTTATTGTGAGAAATCATTAAGATGATCAGTGTTTCCACAAAGATAAATATCATTAATTATTAATAATAACAGAGTTAACGGTAAATTGAGCAAATTGGCTACTTCTGGCAATTTATTTAAGTGTGTATCTAACTGGTAGCCCTTCGCATTAATCAGTACCCAAGAAGTAGCCCTTGGTTTCAAAAAGGTTGGTGACCCCTGGTGTTGATTATGTCGACTACTCATTGAAGACCGTAGGTGAACCTCCTTGTCAGTCACTGCAATCTTTGTCTCTGTGGGCGGAGGTGAGACCAGGGAGCAGCAAAAGAGCCTCACTAGTGGCTAGTGGGAAGCACTGCGAAGTAATACAAATTAGGAGGATAAAAGATGATGCAAAGCCAAATAAACTGGCTTCAAACCGAATGAGCATGATGAGCTCATCAGCACGGACGAACCAGCCACCTGTTGAATTTGCTGGAAAACGATGGGAACAAAAAATGACAACAAAACAACCACCCAACCCAGTTTGTTTTAACTGGAAAAACATGCACTTTAAAAGGGATCTATTATAATATCCATATTCTCTGACTTATAAATGTTGTTACAATGTTGGCTAATCATGTTAAACAATGCGGAAGCATCAAATCATAAGGTTCTTGCATTTAAGCTCGAGCTTGCATACAATTTTGGATGCCCCTTGTCTGCTGTGTTTTGCTATCTTTTTTTCTTAATGGCTACAGTGTGACATCACACTGTGGGGGACATATACTTATTTGAAAATTAAATATCTATATTAGCTATCGGCAAGAGAGGGAATAACTCCTCCCCCTATTTAGTTCCATCCCTGAGGTATTTGATGGGTTACGGTAGGGTTTGGCGATATGGACGAAAAAGTATATCTCGATATATTTTTACTTAAACTCGATATTCGATATATATCTCGATATATTTTCCGGTGAAAGTATACATATAAAGATATTCTTTTTTGAGCAAGATTCACTGAAATTGAACTGAATGACAACTGTACTGTAAACACTTTTATTAACCCAGTTAGTCAAGACGGGTATTAACGGCACAGAAAATAAACAGTTTAAGTAGCACACAATTACATAACATAAATAAAAGAGAAAAATATTATTTCTATGTACAATAAGTAACATAGCTGTGCAAATAATACAAGATGTATCAAACTCAGATAAAAAATACATTTGGAGGCAGGCCCTTTTTAATTCCCAGTCGACGATGTAATGCACTGTCACAAATGTACGGTTCAGGTTAGTGCCAAGTAAGTGACTTGACTTAATTGTGCGGCTATGATCTTCCTCACTTCGGTATACATTTTTGGCATCTTTTCTCGTGTGAAATATGCCCGGATTGGCAACTCAAAAACACTTTTGATTTGGGCTTACATGGTAAAAAACTTTAATGGATGTTTTATCCAGACGCATACATTTGTCCAAATGTGGCCAAGTAGGCTTATTGTGGGTTTCCTGGACATCGTCTACATCACTAAAATAAAAATCTAAAGAAGACAATCCCTCTGCCATCTTCCACTAGTTTTTTTTTATATATAAATTGCCAGCTTGAATATTCCCTCTTCTCTTCTACGACTCTCTCTACGCCATGACCCGTCCTATCTTGCCTCTGATTGGCCTGTCCCTAATGTTTTGCCTTAATTTCAACCAATTGTGACTCATCATTGTAAACAACCAACCAATCATGGATTCTCTTATACGTGCAAGCACGTCTTGGAAGGAGGAAGAGGAGTGGTTTAGTAGCCCATTAGAGGGAGTGGGAAGTGGGGGAGAATCAAGGAACACAACAAATAAGTGGTGTTAGGTCATTTTAACATGAAATAAATTATATCGACAGTACGATATTTTCTTAATTTATATGTTGTTTAAAAATATATCAATATATCTTACAAACTATATATATTGCCCAGCCCTAGGTTAAGGTCAGAGCTCGCCACACCAAACACATCTAAGCATGCCTTTATGGACTGCAGCGTTACAATAATGCTGGGCTTTTCCCGTAATCCACAATTTCTGAATCATATAATTGTCCAAAATTTCTATGGAAGATTGATGGAAGATTTAAGGTGTACTCAGCCTAGGCCAGGGTAGTCCAAACCACGGCCCGTCAGCGTCTTCAATCTAGCCTGCGAGACATCCCAAGTTAAATAGGAAGTTTGGCCCGCAGTCTATGTCGAGTTTTATTTAAACCACAATACAATTTGATTGCTGCAAACATGTTTCTCCTTATGGCCAATGCAACTAATGTTAGTCAATGATCATAAGTTATCAGTTAAAGGTTTCTAACCATAGCATCAATTTACAATCTAAACAACCTTTGCCGCTCATGGTGCAAATAAACCACAACCAACACAGAAAGTCAACACACATGTTTGAGCATAACACACAACATGCTCACTGAACTATTTAGACATTATAAAACATTTTTAAGCACCATACACGATTTAAAATTGCACCCATTTACTCCACTACAAAGGATGATGGGTAATATACAAAACACACTCTCTCCACACTTTGCCATGTTTGGCGCATTTTGGTTGCTTGATATTTGTGATTGATTACAAAACTTTAAGGAGATCTTCATGAAGTAAACAAGGCAGGAGTCAAACGTTCACATACTCTTAACATTCAAAGTTGTATTGCTTTTTACTTCATATTGCAGTGTCGTCAGGGTCTGATGTGTTTGTGTGTGGGGGTTGTGGGGTGGGTTTTGTTAATAGTTGTGTGTTGCTGTTCAGTCCGTTAGCTATAGCTTGCTTTAATCAATGCAAACCGAATTGTCTCTGATTATTTCCTGATAATATTGTCAGCTATGGCCAATTTTTTTTAGTCCAATGTGGCCCCCAAGCCACAAACGTTTGGACACCCCTGGCCTATGCCATTATTAGTTTGCTTGTACGCTGCTGTATTAAGGCAATTTCCATGACTTTGTGTGAATCATTTGAAGTTCTTATGTTTATTTGTATTGAGAAAAGTGGCGGCTGTCATTAATTACTTGCAGGAGGAGCGACAACATTAAAAATGACATGACTTTGTCACAAAAGGATGTACTGGCGGTCAAACAAACGTCGAACCAAGCCATAATGTCACAATCGTTTTCCATCGGAGTTTATCGGCTAATCCAATTTCTTAGTGGGTCAAATGTCGTGGACAAATAAACATGGAAGTATTTATTTTACTGTATTTATTTTATAGACATAGAGCAGTTGGGAGGGCTTGAAACGAGAAGGAATATACAGAATATCCAGCGGCAGCAGTCTCGCTCAGCAAAGGGTGAGGAGGCTTGCTGACAGAGCATGTCCAATAATGACCACATAGAACAGGGGTGTCAAACTCATTTTAGCTCAGGAGCCGCATGGAGGAAAATCTATTCCCACGTGGGCCGGTTAGGTAAACTCATGGCATAATAATAAAAAAATACAACTACAACAACTTGAGATTGTTTTCTTTGTTTTACTTTGACCCAAAATAGAACAAGGACCTTCTGAAAATGTACATATGACAAATAATCCTCTTGACAAAACACTTGAAGTTAGTAAAACATTCTGAGGAAAAAAATTGGTGCAGTTTCAAAAACACCATTAAGAACACAATGAAGTTATACTTAATCTCAGTGTTTCTACAAACCAATTCAACTTTAAACAAAATAAAGCATAAATAATGTATCAACTACCTTATTTGTCATTTCCATTGTTGACTTTCTTTAAATTTGCACGGAAGAAAATCAATTTCACAGAACTATGTCAATTGTGCAGTGTCTCATCCAGCATTTTAAGTGAAATTACCAATTGTTTATTTTACTCCTGTTTGTTTTACATTGAGTCGAGAGGGAGGAGTCGCAGCCCCGCTTTACCGTGTACCTCTTGCTTGGTATACTTGCTCGCCCCGATATAAACTTTTTGCTTGTCTAACAGGATTGCTATTGTAACATCCAATGGACACTTTTAGAACCACATTTAAAAATGCAGCTCAATTTTACACTTGGCAAACTCATCTCACGGGCTGGATTGAACCTGTTCGGGCTGCATGTTTGACATCCCTGACATAGAGGATATACTGTACATCCACCTCAATGTGACGTCACAACTTTAGCCAATCCTATAAAAAGACTACAAAACACCATGAGCAGAGGCATCCCAATGCATGAACCATATGATTTGACGCTTTGGTATTATTTAAAACGAGTTTCGAACATTGTAACATTTATAAGTCAGATGGGACGAAAATCATCATAGGTCCCCTTTAATTTGATTTGATGCTAAGGCCAAATTTACTCTAACCTTAGATGCCTGGCAGAACAACGATAGTGTGTTTGGCCACTAGGGTTGTGTGTTATAAACAATATAAATGATATAAATTTGGCCGACGATGGAGCTGTTAATAGTATCGTAATAATGCATGTTGATGATACGTTCTAGCTGTGTCTCGCAAATTTGACAGCAACAAGTGAACAAAGGGGTCCTCAACGCACTGTAGCATTCTCGCTAGCGGCTAATGTCCCTCCGCAGTGCAAAGCCACTTCTAAATCTGCAACATGGCAGCAATCCAACAAAGTTTTTTAGAAGTATTATTCTTGGAGGACGAGGAGCTAAACATGCTACACAACACACCGTAGGAGAATGTGCTAACCGCTAACGGCAAGTTAGCGCTCAAGATAATACAACCGGAAATGACGCAATGTTACAAACCCCAAAACCAGTGAAGTTAGCACGTTGTGTAAATCGTAAATGAAAACGGAATACAATGATTTGCTAATCCTTTTCAATCTATGTTCAATTGAATACACTGCAAAGACAAGATACTTTACATTCGAACTTGAAAATGTTGTTATTTTTTGCAAATATTAGCTCATTTGGAATTTGATGCCTGCAACATTGTTCAAAAAAGCTGGTACAAGTGGCAAAAAAGACTGAGGAAGTTGAGGAATGCTCATCAAACACTTATTTGGAACATCCCACAGGTGAACAAGCTAATTGGGAACAGGTGGGTGCCATGATTGGGTGTAAAAGCAGCTTCCATGAAATGCTCAGTCATTCCAAACAAGGATGGGGCGAGGGTCACCACTTTGTGAACAAATGCGTGAGCAAATCGTCGAACAGTTTAAGAACAACATTGGGGACAAGCGGTAGAAAATGGATGGATGGATTTCTCAACGAACTATTGCAAGGAATTTAGGGATTTCACCATCTACGGTCCGTAATATCATCAAAAGGTTCAGAGAATCTGGAGAAATCACTGCACGTAAGCAGCTAAGCCCGTGACCTTCGATCCCTCAGGCAATACTGCATCAAAAAGCGACACTAGTGTGTAAAGGATATCACCACATGGGCTCAGGAACACTTCAGAAAACCACTGTCAGTAACTACAGTTCGTCGTTACATCTGTAAGTGCAAGTTAAAACTCTACTATGCAAAAGCCATTTATCAACAACACCCAGAAATGCCGCCGGCTTCGCTGGGCCCGAGCTCATCTAAGATGGACTGATGCAAAGTGTCAAAGACTTCTGTGGTCTGATGAGTCCACATTTCAAATTGTTTTTGGAAACTGTGGACGTCGTGTCCTCCAGAACAAAGAGGAAAAGAACCATCCGAACTGTTCTCGGCACAAAGTTCAAAAGCCAGCATCTGTGATGGTATGGGAGTGTATTAGTACCCAAGGCATGGGCAACTTACACATTTGTGAAGGCACCATTAATGCTGAAAGGTACGTACAGGTTTTGGAGCAACATATGTTGCCATCCAAGCAACGTTATCATGGACGCCCCTGCTTATTTCAGCAAGACAATGCCAAGCCATGTGTTACAACAGCGTGACTTCATAGTAAAATAGTGCGGGTACTACAAACGTTTTAGACTGGCCTGCCTGTAGTGCAGACCTGTCTTCCATTGAAAATGTGTGGTGCAATATGAAGCCTCAAATACAACAACGGAGACCCCGGACTGTTGAACAACTTAAGCTGTACATCAAGTAAGAATGGGAAATAATTTTACCTGAAAAGCTTAAAAAATTGGTCTCCTCAGTTCCCAAGCGTTTACTGAGTATTGTTAAAAGGAAAGGCCATGTAACACAGTGGTAAAAATGCCCCGGGGGCCAACTTTTTTGCAACGTGTTGCTGCCATTAAATTCCAAGTTAATGATTATTTGCAAAAAATAAATAGGTTTCTTGTCTTTGCAGTCTATTCAATTTAATATAAGTTGAAAAGGATTTGCAAATCATTGTATTCTGTTTTTATTTACAGATTACACAACGTACCAACTTCACTGGTTTTGGGTTTTGTACAACATACGTCCGCAGCCATATTAGGAGTCTTTGTAACCTGTTTTGGAACGGTTCTATTATAATTTATATGCCAAATAATACATTGTGATATACACGACATATAGTGTTATCCCAGGGAGCTGATGTACTGTATATATCGCAATATATATTTTAGGCCATATCGCCTTGCTCTATTGTCCAACCTCCGCTCCTAAACCAAACACCCTCTCTCCCTCACCCTCTCTCTTATTGTCCCCCATCCTTCAGTACCTTAAACTATTGTCTAACTTTTCTGCGTTTTGCTTTCTAGTTGTATTTCCTCCCCTTTTTCTCTTAATACATTAACTGTGCTTAAGTGCAAGCCACTCTGATTCATTCGATGACTCACATAATGAAAATACGACGGTTGTAACAAAATCTGTTTTTCCTCCAATACCCTGTGATGCACATGTTGCCAGTTCCCCCCCTCTTTTTTCCATTCCACATTTTCGGGAAAAAAGACATGCTCTGCCAGATGGGTTAATGCTGTATTTTCCAGTTTTGATATTGGTAGTAATCATCGTGGTAATTTGTTGAGTGTACAAAGCTGACATTGCTGTGCATCTTTATTTTGTCTCAACAAGTGTCAACATCTTTTTCCCAAAGCCTAAATAATAGACCTTAAACCGAGAATTACAACCAAGGTTCTGTAGGTAGTATATTTAAGCCTTCCCTTCAAATGGGGTTTCTACCAGAACTGCATCCTGTTGTATAATAATGTTGTAGACCACAAGACCACACAAACCGAGACCAGGTCAAGACCAAGTCTTTGAGCAGTTGAGATAAAGACTATACACTCTCTATATACAGTATATATACAGTATATATTAGGGGTGTAACAATTTGTTTTAACAACAATTCGATTCAGTATCTGTGGTTGCCGATACGATTCAGGGACGATCCTTTTTTTTTTTTTTACGAGTCGTTTCAATGTGATTCAGCAAGCTGAAATCGATTTAGTAACTTTTAGTGAAATAAACACTGGATAGTGGACACTGTAGGTGAAGAGTTTCTTATATTCCCCTTTATTTCTTGTAAGGGAATTAGATATAAATTATATATTGATACAAAAAAGCAAGTAAACAACAATATTAGCCAATGCATTCCCATCTTATTTGAATAAAGTGCAACCTACACTTTAGGTTGAATTTACAAGAGGAAACCTTTTCTGCTCACATTATCAATAATTTTCAATAAAACTACAGTAACCAAACATTATAAGAGTAGATTTACCTGCGAAATAAAGTTCCTTGACCTGCCCATACAGTATCTGTTTCCGGCCTGGCGTCGCTGTCCCTCGTCAGGACAGCTACATTTTTGTTTCATCTGACCACAGAACTTTCCTCCAGAATGTTTTATCTTTGTACATGTGATGTCAGATTGAAAAAAAATTGAGCTGTTTGGCCACAATATGTATATATATATATATATGTCCGTGTATATATGTATGTATGTATATGTATATATATATATATATATATATATATATATATATATATATATATATATATATATATATATGTCCGTGTATATATGTATGTATATATATATATATATGTGTATGTGTGTGTTAGTTATATGTCTATAAAATGTGTGAGTTATATATATATATATATATATATATATATATATATATATATATATATATATATATATATATATATATATATATATATATATATATATATATATATATATATATATATATATATATATATATATATATATAATTATTTTTTGCCCTCTGGTGGTTGGCTGACTGTTGGCTGTGGAAATGCTTGATTTGATATGCTGCGGAGCCTGCTTTTTAAATGTTAATATTGCCAAAGATTACCCTCGTTTAATCGTAGCACCCAAAACTGTGCTCATTTAAAAATCATCACGCTCCGTAGCATATTAAATCCAGCACTTCCACAACCAACAGTCAGCCAACCACTAGGGGCGAACCAAAAATAGTGGACTCATGTGAGCATGCGTAAAAGTGACAATGAATTGACTGGTTGCCAGTAGATCCTGAAAATATTAGAAAAATAAATGCATTCATCATATCGCATCATTGGTCCGCAACGTGAAGCTAGCAATCCAAATAGAGTTGTGGTTGCATACAGAGCTGACCACCTTGCTCGCAAAGCCCAAAGTACAAAACATTTTTAACATCAACGGTGCACCGAGAGGTATCCATCCACCTCTCAAAAACACACCAAAATGACGGATAATGTCTTATTTGGTCGAAGACATCCATATATCCATCTATTTTCTACCGCTTGTCCCTTACGGAGTTGCGGGGGGTGCGGGAGCCTATCTCAGCTGCATTCGGGCGGAAGGCGGTGTACACCCTGGAACAGTCGCTACCTCATCACAGGGCCAACATAGATAGACAGACAACATTCACACTCACATTCACACACTAGGGCCAATTTAGTGTTGTCAATCAACCTATCCCCAGGTGCATGTCTTTGGAGGTGGGAGAAAACCCACGCAGTCACGGGGAGAACATGCATGTCATATAAATAGGGTTGCCAACTCCCTGAAAAGAAAATAAGTGAAAGTTTTATACAATCTGCAAAGGCTGAATAGAGGCAACTGGACTCTTAGGAATAAGAGTCCATCAGTGTTGCCCATTCTTCAAGCAGGAAAGTAGCTATTGGCTGTCCTAAAAGTCGTTAGAAGTCGGGAGATGACATTATCGCCTCATTTGCAAAAATCATTGTAATTGACACCGTAAAACAGTGGAATAACGTTGCAGACGGGATAAAAAGGGAGTTTTACAATTGTGCTTATTTTGATTAGAACTGCAAATGAACTTCTGTTGATTGTTTGTTTTCTTCATATTTGAAACAATTGTGTTTTACCTTGTCAAATGTATCAAATTTGATCAAAAGAATGGAGGGTTGTGACATTCCCGAACAAATCAAATCTATTGACTTGCTAATTAACATGAACAGTAGAGATGCGTGGATAGGCAATTATTTCATCCCCAACCGCATCACAAAAGTCGTCATCCACCCGCCATCCACCCGAACTAACATTTTATCAAAACCACAACCGCCCGCCACCCGCCACCCACCCGTTGTTATATATCTAATATATATAACAACGACATTCAATGCGTGCCACGCATTAATATCTCTTGGCCACGCATTAGAGGCTAAGAGATATTAATGTGTGATTATATTATTTATCATTATTATAATATTATTGTCATTTCCATTAAGAAAGTGTTGACTATTATTGTTATTTTTTTTCCCTGGTCTTTAGTATTCCCTTTTTTAGTTTGTCGCGTACCACGTTTGCTGCCGGCGTTGCTATCTTTTTATTTTTTTCTTCTTCTGTTGTGTTGTGTTGTGGTGTGCTGTGTCACGCCAAATTTCTTCCCCCTACAAAAACCTTCGCTCCCCCATTTACTTCCGGGGCTGCGTCCAATTAAATCACAAAGTTGCCGGGGGTCCTTAACCTGCACGCGACTGTCCTCTTTCGCTCCTCTACAAAAAAAACCCAATAATCGATTTCTTCAGATTCCAGCAGCTGTCAAAGACTAAGTATCCTTCCAGCGACGGGCAGTCAAAGCCGAAGTGCTATCGATCGCTGTCAATGGCGTAAGAGGAAACATGACCACGGAAGTACATGGGGGGGGAGGTTTTTGTAGGGGGAAGAAATTTGGCGTGACAGCTGCAGCAGTGCCTGATGAATAATTGCCTGTTTCAAAGAGTGCTGCTCGTTTTTCGTATGTGGGTAACAACATTTAACTATGTATGTATATATATTTCCGAATTGGTTCAACCGCCACCCGCCCGAATCTATTTAAAATCAATTTTTTTCGTCATGCATCCGCCCGACCCGCGGATTATCCGCGGACTCCGCGGTTGTGTCCGCAAACCGCGCATCTCTAATGAACAGTGATTTATTTTAGTGTGACATGACAGTTATAAAATATTTTCATTTACGTTTTTTGGTATATCTTTCGTCAACGCTACTTGTCAACATTACTCGTTGAAGACATTCACTGCAGAGTGATGTGTGCTTTCATTTCTTTAAAACACCCGGAAAAAACTAAGTTAAATTCGTTGCTAGTCGTATTTAAGGAAAAAAAGTAGCTGAGTGGAGTTGGAAAGTCACTAGATTTAGTAAGAAAGTCGCCAAATTGGCAACACTGGAGTCAATTTACATCAATTAAAACTTTTTAGATTATAGGATCTGATGATTGACAATCTACACAGTACACACACATATTTTTAAACACTGTATTTGACTTCAAACAGAACTTGATAAGATGTGCTTGTTTTGGACTAAAAAAATACATGAAAAAATAGTTGTTCAATAATCAATGTTTTTGTACAAAATAACAAAATGAACAGAATAAAATAAAAACAAATTCCTAAATAGAAATAGTTCCTGCTTAACTTACTAGAATAAAAATATACATATTTTTCTTAAACAGACTTCTCTACTGCTTAAAAATATACATTTGGTGTGCAGTTTAATGCTAGAGAAAGGCTCACTTAACTTTTGGAGACCACTGAAGTGCAGTGTTAATTTTGATAGCAGTTTTTTATTTAGTTTTAGTCAATAGTGTTTTGATGTAAATGTATTTTAGTTTTAGTCATATTTTAGTCATCTAAATTTATTTTGTTTTAGTTGACTAAATTCCTCAACATTCTAGTCGACTAAAATTACAGTAAATTCTGTTGACTAAAATATAAAGTACAAAGGATAACGCATCTCTAAAGTTAACTTTAAATCCACTTTATTTAAGGTTATATTGCAGAGTATCTCAAAAACTAAATTCACAACAAGACCTGCACTCCATGAATAAACCAATAAGTAAATGTCACACTAACCTTGCTGTGTGTTATTATTTTAACAGAAATTAAGCATTTCTTTCAAATGTTGAATAATATATGACCAAAATAGTCTTATGAAGATACAAATTAGTTTTATTTTATATTGCGTATTACTACACTTAGTGTACAGAATTGGCATGTTGGTCACTGTCCCGTTTGAATACAGCAACCAGTGTTGAACATCTAGAACATGTATATACTGTATATCTAGCATACCTATCTTTCTTTGTATGTTAGCTTGAAAAAATTTTGGGTTGTCAAATTGTGCATTTAATAACTAAACAGTGTGCAGGGAACATCATAAAGTGCATGGTACAGGTATCTTGCTTATTAAATTGGCGGACAAGCTCGCCTAAAATTTCTACAACAAAAATAATGATCGAGTAAGCGTTCTTGCTCCTGTGCTTCTGTCTTTCTTAGGATTTCAGTCCAGTATGAGTATTTTCAAAATGTTAGCTTTGGTCTACTTACTGTTGTGTTGATGTCCGGATAACCAGCTGCAGACAGCGCTTAAGTTGGATGTATTTTTAACGGAGAAATTCGAGCCACAGGGTTTAAAAAGTGTCTTGTTGTCTACCGCAGCAAAGGTGAAGTGCGCCCATATGTCTTTTCTTTTTTTTCTTCCAGGTGTAGAAGACATATTGTGTTGAGGTGTGTAACAATACGGTCTGGTTTTCCATGAATTAAGGCGCAAATATAACTCCATAGTTTTCCCAGTGAAAAATTAAAACACTGTGCCTTACAAGGGCTGGAATGGTATCAGATCTCACAGTACAATATCACAGTATTAAGGCCACGGTAGGATATTATTATTAAAAGCGTGGTAAAAATGCTATAAAGTGTAAAAATTAAGAGGCAGGAATGTTTAGGATAAACACGCTTACTGTAATTGAACACAAACATAATGTTAACATTTTCTAATAATTTTTTTTTACCACAAACAAGTATTTATAAATGCAAATAATTGTGCAGGAACATCTATTGTTTCAGTTAAATATTTAGAAGAATGGGCTTTTTTGTCTGTTTGTTAGCAACATAACTCAACCAGTTATGGAGAGATGTACTGTCCAAAAAAGCAATTCCTTTTATCTACGATGAATACGAACACACTTTACTTCCTGCTCATGGCGTTCCTTTCCGTCCCTGAACTGCACAGAGGATTCTGGGAGATGTAGTTGATTTACAGACCCGACTAATGCTTAAACGCCAGAAAAAAACTACACTCACTAAGTTTCCCACGTCACGGTATTAATGAGAAGACTTTAAAACCGAAATTCAGCGGTATTTATAACACCGTTACATTCCTATACCTTACAAAGGCAATCATTTTGATTGGATCCCTGCCGTGATTTATCCCCGCCCCTCTCCCACATGCAACTGTGATTGGATAACTTGTTTTAAGCATCTCAGGACAAAATTCAATATAATTGGATTTCGTCTCAGTCAAAATATCCTTCTTGTTTCCTTTCATTGACAAAATTGTCAATTAATTTTGTCATTGTTTTAGTTATAGTGCATTTCTTTTGATTTGTTATCGTCCTACTTTCGTCATGGAAAAATAGGTCGTTGACGATAACAAAGACAAACATTTTTGTTTATAAATACTGTGAGCAGTGTCACTACACGATCTGTACCAGAAGACAGGATCGGTCTATGCATACGCGAAGATTACGTCACTTCCTGGACTTTTTTTACGACGGAGCTTCTGCGACGTAACGTTCTGTGATATTTGACTGTTTTATTAAGGTTTTGTATAAAAAATAGTTTACCTAAGAGTAAAAGGTAACAAGAATATAATCATGAACAAGGGGTAGATTTAAAAAAATAGGGAATATTATCGTTACGATTTTAACCACTTTCACTCTTCTGTCATTGCAATGAATGACTCCCATCGTGTAATTTAGTTTTTAAAATGTTGATTTCTTTTTACACAAGACACTTACTGTAACTTAATTCTTTATTTGCTACCTGACAAAAAGAATACTTTTAAATAATCTGTATTGTAGGGGTGTAACGGTACGTGTATTTTATTGAACCGTTTCGGTACGGGGGTTCCGGTTCGGTTCGGAGGTGTACCGAACGAGTTTCCACACGGACATATTAAGTAGCGTAACGCACGTTGTGTAAACAATGCACACCGAGGCACAACACACGGCATGCTAGCAGCTAACGCGCTACGATAGACTGACCTTACGTCCTCTTTTCACCGGACATGTCCTCTTTTGCGGAGCTGTCAGGGCGGAGTTTCTTAAATGCCTCAAATGTACGGCATTTTGAGTTAGGGTATTTTCAATGTACGTTCAGGGTTAAGAAGGGGTTAAAAACAAAACAAATTGTGCGTGCAGCAGCATTCGTGAGGGAGGGGCAGAGACAGAGAGAGCGAGAGAGTCATGATAAACGCGCATGCGTCGCCAGGCTCTGCTTTTTATCTAAAGATTTATCAGATTTAATTTTTTATTATCTATAGCAGGGGTGTCAAAAGTGTGCCCCGGAGGCCATTTGCGGCCCACAGCTAATGTTTTAAAGGCCCACGGCACATTCTAAAAATACTATTAAAATAAACAAAAACATAACAAAAGTGAAATAAAAAAGCTTAAAGGTTAAATGTAATTTAGAAAAAGTTGCAATGTTGACTAATAAAACAAAGCTGTTTTTTTTCTTTCAAACTGTCATTGCTTAAAACATAATATTGAATCAAAATCAATGTTATTATGAATTATTGTTATCCAAGGTTCCTATTACTTCACATCAAATATTCCACTAAGAAAAATATTTTTGGTGGAAGATTTTGCAAATTTGGTAAATAAATAACCCAAAAATTTATATTTTGTTGTTTTCTTACTGTACCGAAAATTAACCGAACCGTGACCTCTAAACAGAGGTACGTACCAAACCGAAATTTTTGTGTACCGTTACACCCCTACTGTATTGTGAATTAATGTATTTGATGTAAATAAAGTAGTAAAAAAAGGAATATTTATTTGCCATTTCAGGCTGCTGAGCACATCTTCCAGGTTTCTGTACGATTTCAAAATAAATACTGTATTATTAAGCAAAGTTTGTTTTGTTTTGTATGAAATCTTTTATATGACATTGTTATTCAAATAAAGATTACACAAAAGAAAACCATGGTAGCAGTGACAGCGTGCACGGAAATAACTGCCGTAAAACAAGTTGACGGAAATAGATAGATAGATAGATAGATAGATAGATAGGTAGTACTTTATTGATTCCTTCAGGAGAGTTCCCTCAGGAAAATTAAAATTCCAGCAGCAGTGTACAGAATTGAGATTAATTTAAAAAGTAAATAATGGGGGTATAAATGGAAATAAAATAGAAAATATAATAATAAGAATAAAAATAAAAAGTAACTAAGAATACAAATATAACAGTAAAAATAAGAATATAACCAGATAAACTAGGCAGTAGTGACCATGTTATAAAAAAATGAAGAAAAACTGTAATACTGTCGATTATATGAAAGATGTGATGTGTATATTGCACCTTTAAAATGTATTGCACTGTTATTGCTGTTTATTGCACTGTTAATTGCACTGTTTTTGTTGCAGTTTATTTCAGTATTGTTATTGCTTTGCATCCCCTGTCATCCCAGTATCCCCCTCACCCCCAGAGAAGTTGTACAGTCTGATGGCGTGTGGGACAATGGAGGCTTTGAGTCTATTAGTCCTGCACTTGGGATGAGGCATGGCGTGGACTGATCGTGTCTTCCCGTACCAATCGTATAGTGACAAGCAGTACACCGTGTTCCTTGTAGCATGTGTCTTTTAAGCACATTTTTTTCTTTCACTTGTTTGCAATTTATGAACGGACTCTTCAATGGCATATTTTTTTAATTAGCCTTTTGTCATTTGTAAATTTAATCTTATTACTTATGAATTATTTTTATTTTAAGTTTCATTTTGAAAAGAAAGCCAGGTTCTCATACTATTTGTTCAAAATACAAAGTGTAATAACATATTTTTTACATAACATAATGAATAATAGTGATTCATAATAATCATAATTTAAATATTGATACAAACATTTAGTCGCCATACATTTTCTATCTGAGGGCGTCCATCCCAAGATGCTCAGAGGTCCATTTTAAGCGCTTTGTTAAAAATCAAACCAGCGAGTCATGAGGTAACTCGTGCCGACAAGACCAATTGGCGTGTGTCTGTTATGCATCCTGCTTACTTCCTGCTCGATTAGCGTTGGCTCAGGAAGACAGGACGAGCTTAGTTTTGCTACACCTATGAAGTGTGGCGAAATTAGAAGAGGTGAGAAAGAGGCATAGTTTATTTTGATGTTACTATTTGGAGTCTTGTGGCCTCCAGTCTGTGTGGTAATGTGAAACAGAGAACCTCCATGATGAAGACTGAAACTAACCGACTTGATTAGCCACGAATCTGCTGATTTGTTCCTCTGCAGTTTTTTTTAAAATGCCCATCACAAGGTCACTGGGATTGTTTAGAAATTTCCATGAATGTTTAAAGCTGTTTTTTTTGCGGACATTTTTAATACCAGTCACGGCAGATTAGTTATGTGTTATGGACAATTAAATGAATCCGTTTTTAGTGACTGTAAGAAAGATAATTTTCTCGATTCTCATTGCAAGCTGCTTTCTTGGAAGACAATTTGTATAAGCAGCTGTCTGACGCGTGGGTATGTCCAATAAAGGCTATGTTGCCTGTTTTGGATTTGTAGTCTGTGTGTTTGAGCAGCACCGTTGGTACAGTAGATTCGGCGTTATAGCTCAGACCTAGCCTGTGGCCGATGTAGGTGTGGTTTGTAGTTATACCAGTGAGCGTGAAAGAACTGACATGTGGGTTGCATTTTTTTATGCTTGGAAAAACTATACTAGATTTAGTTTTATATCCAAACATGTACATTCTGCTTTTTTGACGCATTTTAGACTACTTGTATCAAAGTTGGCCAGTATTTGATTTTTATTATACCGTGTACGTTTCTTTGATATCCTCTAGTACAAAGTGTATGGAATAGCAGGTTTGCATATAACGGTGTGTTCCATTAACCTCGGAAGTTGCAAGTCAGACCGGGCAATGATGTCAAAGCCGAGTTAGGAGTGTTTCAATAACGAGCTCGGAAATAATATGGCCACATCCACAAAACCTATTCTTGCACTCCTTATCTGATATCTAAATTTAAAAAAATATGCACGCCTTCTGCCACCTTCAACCAAGGTGGGTGAAGACGAAACATAAAGGCGCTATTGATATAAAACGTATAAACTTATAAAACACATGAAACCATTTATTTTACACTGCAGTAACATTACCAGATATAAACGTCCAATGCTCCGTATATGGCGGATTTAGTGCGACCACAACATAGTCAGAAGTGCTAATAACAAATATCACAGGAGCTTCTATTATTATTTACACTCAGAGCAGCCATCTTTGAATCCAAATCGAAGGGCGGGAAGGACTCTTCGAATCGGAAATTCGACCTCGGGGGGCGTTCTAGTTGAAACTTCGACTAGATACTCGGACATTCCGACTTCCCAGTACAAATAGAATGCGCCATGAGCCTAGTGCCTCCACTCTTTACTCATGTCCAAAAAAAGATGTGGAAGGACATTAAAAAACAACTTTGTCTATGGATCGGTCTGAAGGTCTATGAAAGATGATAATCACATTTTTACTACACTTTTTGAGGGGGACTATTTTGGGACCTAAAATATATTTTTTAAATTCAAATTGGGACTCAACTTAACACTTATAGTTCTTCTGTTGTAATGTGAATGTCCGGGAACTCTGGTCACAGTGATCAAGCGGGGACGTATTGCTCTTTTTTCCCTTCTAACGCTCACTCGTCTTTGTTCTCCTTCTGCGTAAGTCTCACTCGTTTCCCTCTTATTTCTGTGGGTATAACTCATTCTTCCGGGTCACTCATCGTTTTTCTTTCATCTGTCTCTGCATTTAGAATCACTGTGTTTTCCACCTGGAATGCACAAATATAAGTATCATGTGGGCTTGTTTGACTCGCATGCAATTGGTCAGTGTATTTCCTGATCCCATGAACCAGTATCGTAAAGAATATAAAAGTTGCTGCGGTCAAAATAGAAGGGCTCTGTCAAAACTTAGAATACTTACATTAGGTCCAGATCAGTATGGGACGGCGTCTGGTCTGGATCGCGGTTTGGCAGTTGGCGATCCCCACTCTATATCTTTCAGCATCCTCTGCAGTGGACATTTGTGTTTTGCATAACAGGGCTTTTTTTTTCTGAAATTTGTTTGCAAACCAAATCTCCACAACAGAGGATGCTGGTTCTCGGGAGCTATGAAGAATACTCTTTACTGGTTTCTGGAATCTGTTGCAAAAATGTTAGGGGCTCCCAACTTTTGAACTTCATATGGGACCTGATTTGTCCCGCGGGTCACTAGTTGAATAGCCCTGCCATAGGAAGAGCCAAGAGTCAAGTTCATACAAAAAAAGTGACGTTTTTCCTCACAACTGGAATCCATAACTCCAAGGTGTGTTAATGCGAGCACATCTGGAGGTGCACGCATGAGGATGACAACCATGGGAACAGTGGCGACTAACAACCACTGTTCCCACCACGACCCCTCCACCCGCCAGAGGCATGCAATGGAGAGGAAGTGTGTGTGCATGTTGAGTCACTCATTGCTGAGTCATCGCTGGGCTGGCCATACAGATAGAAAGAGCCTTCTGGGGGGGCCAGCTGCAGGGGCACAAGGAGGGCACGCACCGATGCATGCTTTTAAGTATAGGAAGGGAATTAGTTGTTGTGACCGGACTCCTCTAGGAACTTTAGTGACGCAATATTGGGCCATGCCAAGTTTCTCCACCCCCCTACATTGGCGTCAGTATGTTCCAATTTAGAAAAAATAGGCTTTTTGCATGACACCATGTGAAGAAGCGTTTGCCTGCGAGTGGCGTCACTGAGGACACGGCTAGAGATTTGGTTGAGAGATAACCAGTCATGTTGTAGCATGTTTTTGCTGAAACACAAAGAAGCCCCCTTTCTTTTTCTTGTGGTTTTCTGTGATCTGTTGGATTACGGAGTGTGTGTCCCCCCCCCCCCCCGCCAACACTGAAACCCACATTCAACCATACACCATTATACACGCATACACTCATGCTTCCTGTGTGTAGAAAAGACCCTTTTCTGCTGGGAGGAAGATGGTATGTATTATAGGCGCATGCTGACTCTTAAAGTCTTGTTTTAGTCATTAAAATGACAATAGAGTTATCTTTAAATCCTCGAATGTCATCCAGCTAGAAACTTATTTTTACCTGCATTTGTACTTCCTCAAAGACTGAAGCTCCAATCAAGTATCCTCAAGCATATAAAGGCAGGGGGTTTGAAGAAGTGATGAACAGGATCTGCTTTTCCTTTGGATAGCCATGACTACAAACAGCCTCTTTGTCGAGATAAATGGTTAATTCCTAAAACTGTGGCACCATGCCTTTCTGATTATGAGAGCAACTGCTTGGCATCATCAGTGGCTATTCTTCTGCTTAAAGCTCCATTAGGAATGTGATTTTTCAGCATTATTGAATTTAAGGAAGATTTGAGGTTGCTGCAAAAAAAGGTATTTTTATTCAAATACCGATACTGTTTTTAATGCTAATGACCCCTTACAGTGTTTTAAGGGAACTTAAACATCTAAAATAATCCACACAAAGTGCTGTTTACTTTTTCAGTAATGAAACCCGGTTAAGGACCACACCAACTGTAGGTAAGAAAATTATTGAACCTCTTCCACAATCATTGTTATAGGAAATTAACCTTTGAGTTTGAACCTAAACGTTTAGAGTTAATTTCCTGTTGTGTATACAACTTATAAATGTTTCGTCAATCTCAGGGCGTTCAATCAATCGCAACTGGACTGCTTGGTTTGTCTTGGAAGACGTTTCGCTGCTCATCCGAGTAGGTTTCATCAGTTCGTGCTCCTAGACTTAGATTGGTCCGAACTAGCCCTGAGATGACAATGACCTGGATGAATGAGAACCTTCATAGACATGTTTTGTCAATCATACTCAAGCAGCTTGTCATCTTCACCAATACAGTACAGTGGTACCTCCATAAAAGATATTGCATATCCTATTAATCCCAAAAATATAAACACAAAACCTTTTGATACACAATATTTGAGTTGTACACACAGAAAGCAGTGAGAAATACTTATAAATGATGAATGAAAAAGACAAGTTCTGTTTTAAATTAAACAGTGGGTTATTGGTTATATTGCAGCTGTACTAGATTTAAAATAAAGCACATAGGTTTGTGGCGTAACTGTGTTAGTTGGTAAAGAACTACAGAATCAACCAGTGGTGACCTCATAGAGGGGCAACAGAGTTGGGGGAGAATGACTTCCGGATGCACAGTTAAAAACAGGCTAAAAGCAGTAATTTGGAAATTTTGGGAATCACTAGGTGAATTGATAACAGAACACGACTAAAGAACCAACGCATGGGATTCTTTGTTTGGGCAGTTAATTTCCTGGTATGATACACAGGCAAACAGACTAATTTGTTTGGCGCAATGTTTGGCGGTACGATAACAGAGACAGTATAAGAAAAGCGGGGAAAACTTTCAGCTAAAATCGATTCTTACAAAAAGTGGGGCGTAAGAAAACCGAGGCACCACTGTACCTGTTAAAACTTTGGAGACACTTGGTAATGCAATTGAATGTGAAACTGTGTCTATACACCTGACTGATACTGTTGATTCTCCAAAAGGTTGTAAGCAAAGGACAATTATGCTCAATGTTGTGATTTGTAGCTTGTCCTGTTCATAGTCTTGTGGCCTTCAGAGATAAGTAAGAGATCTCATATGATTTGTTGTGACAGATTTAGATTTTTCTAATGGAAACCCAACCGAGGCAAATCAGACCAATTGTAATTAAACGGGACCTATGACCAATCCACATTTAACATTCTTCTTAGTGGTCAAGATAATATGTATTGGATATAGTGTGAATTTTGCTCTACGGTCACATTTATAACCAGCTCTGTGAGTTTATGTGTGGAGGCGTTCCTTTTGGATTGCAAATTAACCCCTCCACGCTCCACCCTTTCCAAAAGTATCAGAATGTATCTTTTGAAAATGTAACACTGTTAAAAATATGTCTTGAAGATGAATATCAAAGCAATATTTTTTTTGTTTTAAGACACGGTTAAAAATAATTTATAAACACTGTATATAGTCAACGGTCACAACTTTATATACACCTTGTGTGGTGCACAATGCCAGCATATATGTCCTGCATGTCGCACACCTGTGTTATTGTGCCACGATTTGATAAAAATAATACTTCACTCTGCCTTCTCTAGTGTTTCCTCAAACCAAGTAGTAATGTCACGATGACGTCGTCTTTTTCATCAGAGTTTAGCAGCTGATCCAACTTCGTAATGGCACATCTAAAATGTTGTGGACAAATGCACATGGAATGACACGGGAGGCTATAGGCAGCAGTCTCGGCTCAACATAGGGAGAGAGGTCAGTCAGACTATACTAGGATGTCCACATTATTACGTCTACCACACTGTACGTCCACCACACTGTGTCCACTTTTAAATAAAGACCACAAAACACAGCGACCAAAGGCATTCAAAACTGCGTGCAAGCTCACGCCCAAATGCATGAACCATCTTGTCATTGTTTACCCTGAGTATCCAACAATGTAACAACATTTATGAGAGCAAAAAGGTAAAAATCATCATAGGTCTCTTTTAAGTAATATTTGAAATCAGCAACCTCTGGATGTGAAAGCACCTTAAAGCATACTTGTTGCATAAGAATTAACTTCAGAGGTAATCTTGTTGTCAGCATGTCCAAAAATGAATTTTCATGAGGCCACACCATGGTCTGTTTGTTTACAAATGAGGTTTGTATTTCAGGTCAAATCTTGTTATCTTTTGTTGCACATTGCAAAAGAACCCTAGCAACATAAACATACTGTATGACCATGTGTCAAAGTGGTTGTATTGTGCCCAATTTAATGATTCTCAATTCATGTCAAGACAAATTCTTGTGTCCCGGTGGTAATCCTAACTGTGATCAGTGAGCATTTCAACTCAACAGCAAAAAAGAAAACCGAAGCAGGAGTGGGGCTGCGCCTTGAAATCGGTCACGTGTCAACAACCCGGCGTACAGATGGCAGAGTCGGCAGTGTGGTTGATTGAGAAATTTTCCAACCATACTTCCTTCGTCAGACCTCATTCAGTGTCTGTCTCAATGACTTAATTCTGTATTCATTCATTTCGCATACATAACCTTCTGCAATCTGTGCAAAGAGATTTAATCATTTTAAATTTTTCCTTTTTTTTTCTGCTTCTCACATTATTCGTCTTCACTGGAAGATCCGATGAACTCCAAATTTGATAGGGAGGCGGGCTTCAACTGACTGGTGGTCTAGATTCACTTTTCTATTTTTTCTTTTTTTACAGAGATTTTGTTGCTGACTCAAGTAATTCAATGTGTACTGTTTGAGATAAAAGGCGGATAAAATCGAACTACGGGTGTTTTCTTGACAAAAATGTTTGTGTGTTTCTCTGCAGTGATTCTCAGCCGGTCTGGTAACTGCAATGAATGGTAACACATTCCATCCAGCCAACACCAGTGCAACATCAGGAGGCGGCCCTGGCGTTGCAGCGCCCCCGAGAGGCTGGAGAGAGTTCTGCGAGCTGCACGCCATCGCCACTGCGCGCCAACTTGCGGGACACTACCGGAGCTTTGCCAGGGAGCGCTCCCAACATGAGGTCCTCCCGCCGGAGACGTTCTCCAAGCAGTTCACTGACCTCTTCCAGCAGCACTTCACATACGAGGTCGACAAAGATGGCTCTCTCCTCCAGCAGAGCACCTGCCCCACCGCTGCCAGCAATTCCGCTACGGTGGCCCCTCCCATTCCTTCGCAGACCATGATCGGTCGATTACGGATCACCTCTTTGTCTGGGGTGCAAGACTACCGGGAGGCGGGTCGACAAGCCGGAGGAGCCGCTCGCTTCGCGGTGGTGTCCCCCAAAGTTGAGCCGGTTGTGGTGTGTAGGGAGCAAGAGGAACTGCTGCGGTGTGCCCCAGGAAACCCCCGATCAAGAAACCCAGTGCTGCTCAGGGGCTTGACCCGTAGTTTCGGAAGCGGGTCGGTGCTGTTCCGCAGCCATAGTAACGAGGAGCTGTCCGGCACAGACAGTCGACAAATATCTGACTCCTCAGCCTCCAATCCTGCACACGATGTCACACACTTCTCCTTTAGTCAGATTCGGCAATCTGTCAGGCGGCTTTTTAAGAAACGGCCTCTTCCTAGGCCCCCCTCATCACAGGACCTGTCTGCCAGCAACCCTACCCATGCCGTCATCAGCCCCTCAAACAGCAGTGTGCGCTTTACGTCTGAGCAACCCTCCTCTTTCTCACAAACCCGCTCTTCACTGAACTCTGACGTGGCGCCTGCAGCTTCACCGTCATTATCTGGAGTAGCTTCCAACCTCCTGGATCGTTTCCGTTGGTTACGCAGGTCAGAGTTCAACAGCTGCTGTAAAGAAGGTCAGCTGAGGTACTTGCTCGTGGACGACACCATCTCAGACTCGCAGCCGCGCTGGCAGCGCTGCCGCCTGCTGGTCAGGAGGATCAGGGACGCTGAAGGCAGAGGAGGCGAGAGCTACCAGTTGGAGCTCTATGATCCTCCAAAGGTAAGAACACATGTTCATGCACACAGTTGTTTGAATCAATTACCATAAGTCACCATTTTTCAGAATATTTTTTTCCAAGCTGAAAAATCAAACACAGACATTAAAGGGGAACTGCATTTTATTTATTTTTTTTGCCTATTGTTCACAATCATTATGGAAGACATGACGGCGGATGTATTTTTTGGTAAAAAATATTCCGCTTACAACGGAGCTAATGGGAGCTCCTCTATTTTGCCAATAAAACCCCATAAATAACATCCAAAAACCACCCAAAACACTCAATTTACATTGTGTGACTTGAATATTCACCAAGTATTAAAGATATTGTTATTATAAGCGCAAACGCAGACAAACTATTTATAGCGGTGCCGTGATCACAAGCTTTTGTGCCTATATTGATATCATTGATTGGTAAGATGCTTCCTTGAAGTTTATTGTAGATCATAAATCATACCTCTCACCTGGATATTAGAAGGACAAGGACGTATTCCGACAAGTTGGTACACTTTGACAGCCATTTTAGACTTGGATATGGCGAGAACGACATTAAGATGCTTGGTTCCACCCCCCTTTTCTTCGCAAGGATTATGAGTCATTCTTTATCTAAACGGGACTATAACACGAGTCTATCAATTGGCATCCTAATGACAACAGACATTGTATCGTATGTGATGTTTTATTATGTTTGTTGGCTCTCATGAAGTTTGCAGTGAGTAATAATCGGTGATGTTGTTGAAAAAAAGCGAACGTTGTGATGCGTTTTTGAAATTAATGCGCCGCACATGCTTAAAATCAATAAAATATGTAAATATAAAATGTTCATATACATTTGCCCATTACTAAATTACATATATACTTACAGTGTGTATATAAAACCTTGATTGAGGTGTTTGGATGTTTTTTTAAGGGCCTTTATTGGCAGAATATAGCGAGTCCTATAGGCTCCATTGTATGCAGACTTTTGATCACATTTATTTACGATTTAGAATATATAAAAAAAGAAAAACATCTCTTACATAAGGATTGTAAATGATAGGCAAAATAAAAAAATAAAAAATGCAGTTCCCCTTTAGGTGATAAAGTGTTTTTATTTTCAACTTTTTGTTTTTCGGGTTCAGTTAAATTGTTTTTGACTTTCAAGTTTACTGGTATGATTTTTACATGTAGAGCAGAGGTGTCCAAACATTTTCCAGCGAGGGCCACATAGAGAAAAATTGAAGGATGCGAGGGCCACTTTTATACATTTTGTATATGAAAAATACTCAAACCAAAACAATGTAGGTGAACATATGCTAACATTTGAAAAAAACTTCTACATCTTAGCTTTGTGTTATGGATAACAAAGCAATACAATAATTCAGGATTATTTTAATAATGATGTTATTTGTATTTATATTAACTGTGCTCGAAAGTAAGCTTGTATTTACTAATATCGCTATTATACCGTCAACTGAAATGCTTTTGAGAGCTTTAGTACACTCAAAAACATATGTCTCACAAGAATTGTGTACACTTGTGGAAGTCTCTCTATGGTGGGTGGGTTCTCCTGAGTCCGATATATCTTTTGTGAGCCCGGTGTACAGGTTTGAGACAGTCTTTTATTGTCATACACAAGTCTCGTTTGCTTTTCAGCAATATATACTTAGGCCTTTTCAGTCTGGCGTGTCTCTGCTCCAACTCCCCACCATGTGTCTCGTCTCGGCTGCTGCTAATAAGGGTCACAGGTGATTAGATAACAAGCCCCAGCTGGGCAATCTACTCACCTGCTGCTGTCTTCGAGGCTGGCCCTTACACACCCCGCTCCGCGGCAGGCCCGCAGGCCACGGCCCCCTCCACAACACTTTTTCATCATGACAGGACACACGGAAATCCTCAAAGACCTTATAAAGTAAGACGTTCAGGTTGTTGGCAATTTTGGTTTTCAGGTCCCATTTTCGGGGGGATTTGGTCCCGTTTAATTTTTTATAGTTTTTTGTTCTAATTTGGGACCCGTTTAGTTTGTCTATAGAATGTGTCGCGGGCCAATAAAAACCGAGCTCTGGGCCGCAAATGGCCCCCGGGCCGCACTTTGGACACCGTAGATGTAGAGGGAAGAGAGTTTGGTGACTGGGCTTACAGCTCAGCGTGCAGCTAGACGCCACATTAAGGAGATTGGTAGTGGCAGACATGCCCTGTTAACAAATGCAAGGAAATTCCATCCATCCATCCATTTTCTACCGCTTATTCCCTTTGGGGTCGCGGGGGGCGCTGGAGCCTATCTCAGCTACAATCGGGCGGAAGGCGGGGTACACCCTGGACAAGTCGCCACCTCATCGCAGGGCCAACACAGATAGACAGACAACATTCACACTCACATTCACACACTAGGGCCAATTTAGTGTTGCCAATCAGCCTATCCCCAGGTGCATGTCTTTGGAGGTGGGAGGAAGCCGGAGTACCCGGCGGGAACCCACGCAGTCACGGGGAGAACATGCAAACTCCACACAGAAAGATCCCGAGGCCGGGATTGAACTCACGACTTCTCAGGACCTTTGTATTGTGAGGCAGACGCACTAACCCCTCTGCCACCGTTAAAAATGCTAAATACAATTATGTTTAATGTGGCATCTATTTACCTATCGATCTATCCATACATGTCGATAGCGCAGACTCTCCTAAAAATCAGGAAGCGAGTTATCACACTACAAGCCACGCCCCCATCTTCACCTCACCGGGATGTAAAAACCCTGCCAGCAGATGAAAGTGAATAAAAGAAAACTGAATCTGAAAAACGGCAGGTTGAAAATACAGAACTAATACACAGGGTAAATAAAAAATCTGAAAATTGACATTGAAAAACACAAAAAACAAAACTATATATATCCCTCCAAAATATTGTTTTTTTTCAGTTTTTTCTGTTAAATTTTTTCATTCAACATTTTACAATACCAATAATTGTTTTAGTGTCAATGCAACTTTTTTTTGTTTATAATAGGCTACCAAGTTTTTACTTGCTGTCAGTATTCTGGCTCCATAGCCACATTGAGCCAATCATATTAATGGTTTTGGTTTAATTTTCACACTTGATGACCTTTCTGCCACAAACCTGGCCGGGAATCGGACCCATGCCCTCTGCCATGAAAAGCATAAGCATGTACCATTACACCACCAGGGATTTGTAGACATGGGAATTAATGGATGTAGTACAATCAGTGGGACAAAAGCCCTTAAGAAGCTTTATATTTTAGTTTTCTTATCTTTAGTGCGTCAGCAGCGTCACATACTAAAAAAATCTTACACGACACAAAGAGGATGCAGAAAGTCATTTCCGTCATCCAGCTGTTTTAGTCTCAGGGGGACTCCCCCCTCCTTTTTTAAATCATCTCTTTGCCACTGTTGTTTTCATGTGTGCAAAAGGCAACACTTAATATTGCTGGTGAATTTGCCATGTGACATCACACACACACTCTTGCTATTTTGACATTTCTGTTTTTCTCTTTGCTGATTAGTGATGTTCACATTGTGTTTTGTCATGTTGTGAAAGCAACCAAGCTGAGTATTATTACACTAAATTTACCAGATGTTAAATGTTCATACTTGTGATGTCTTGGTACGCTTAAAAAAAACTCTGATGTGTTTGCTCTTTTAGTACGGTTTGTTTGGTCAAATCTGACAGCAATTATCTGAATCAAACAATTGTGCTTAAAAGTGCTATATGTAATAATGTGGCCAGAAATGGTACTGCAATCACGGTCAAAATTCTGTAGTCCCCTCCCTTTCTCCCTGACTGAGGTTGCCAGATACGCAGCCAAATCGACTGGGCTACTCCCAGGAACTTCAGACTTCCACTGCCTCTTACTAGGGTTTGAGGTGCTGGGACCATAATAGCTGAATAGACGAGCGTTTTGTCAATCACAAATCTCACAACAAAAGGCAATCATATGGTTATTGTCAGTACCATCAGAAAACAAAGACTAAAACAAACTACAACCAACGCTAGCAATAGTTATACTGGTGAAAATAGGTAGAACATGCTTAACAGCCTAATGTATGCCCAAAACTAATGAGGAGACATTTTACCAAGGTATGGCTATTGGCTATTCGAATGAGGAATTATTTTATAATGTGATTTGGCTGTCTTCATACGTTTCACATTGCCATGATGACAGCCGTGCTAATGTTGGAACTAGAGCTGCAACAACTAATCGATTAAAATCAATTATAAAAATAGTTGACGATTAATTTAGTCATCGATTCGTTGGATATATGCTATGCGCATGCACAGAGGCTACTTTTTTCAAATTTATTTATTTATTTTAATTTTATTATTTTTTTTTTTTTAAACATTTTTATACAAACCTTTATTTATAAACTGTAACATGTACATACAGCTGATAAACAATAATCAAAATAAGTATGGTGCCAGTATGCTGTTTAAAAAAAAAAAAAAAATACTGGAAAGGATAGAAATGTCGTTTGTCTCCTTTATCCAATTATTAATCGATTAATCAAAGTAATAATCAACAGATTAATCGATTATCAAATTAGTTGTTAGTTGCAGCCCTAGTTGGAACCCACTTCCTCAGCGTATCAGCATATTGAGAACGAAATAGGCACTGACACTACCCATATCCACATAGGTTTTGTTTGTCGAAAATATATTTTGCCCTGTCAGTTCTAATACACATTGACATACAGGCTAATGGGCCTATATTTCCCCCGTTAGCCTATATGTCGATGTGTCATTGACCGGGCTAGCATGCTAAGCATTACACTAGGAGCGAAGCACCATCACACTAAGCATTCGTTGCACAAACATACTAGCTTTGTTAGACAAGGTCATAGACTGTATTGTTCAATATAGTTTACATACGAAATGTCCATTTCCATTTATTACAAGTAATAAGAAAACGTAAATGCCTGACTTACCTATCAAGGAGGAAATTAGCAAGTTCGTCTCCATCTTTCAAAGGCATCCGACTGATTGGGAGAAGGCAGACTTTTTTTTGGGACATTACAGTCACCTGTAGATATAGACCTTACACTCTGCTTGTTAGTTGAGAGTGTAGCTGAACGTATATTTTAGTTTAGTTTAGAAGGAGCAGCATCATTTAGAATCTTATGTACCAGGCATATATTGGAGTACCTTATCAAGTTTTCAAAGCCAAGTATACTGTATTTTGCAAGGATGTTACAGTGTTGGTATTGCTGAGACTTTTTTTGAGGATTTTCAGTGCTTGATTGCCAACTTGAAAACTATGTAATGATCTGAGAGAATTTAAAATGGTGTGTTTGGCTTGAGACCATGATGACATACAGTACAAAATATGTGATATGAACATTGCATTGAAAAACGATTTAGCTGCTTCCAATGATAACGAGCTGGAAGTTGGCAATGTTGTATTTCAGAACATCACATACCTTTTTAACATGATTTTTAAAATTTAGTGTAGGATCCAGCTTATTTAGTGTTGGATCAGCATAAGGCAGGACTCGTTTAGCCACTCTGTTGCTCTGGTCATTGTCTGTGTTTGTATTTGTCTGTATTTGCATCTGAACCGTGAATAGAGAAAACTGTGTCGTCAGCTAAGATCTCCACATCCTCACAGATGGAAGGTTACGCGGTAACCCAGGAGCAAAGAGGAGATGACAGCACTGAGCACAAGAAGCTTTAATCCAAAGCTTGGGAGGAAATACAAAAAACAATGGTGTAGTAGGCCTGTGCCACGAAAAAACTAGTAAAAAACAAAGTACAAAAGAAAGGTGCCTAGAGGGAGGCAAGGAAGAGGCTGGGCACAAAAAAGTCATTTTCTAATACTCAATAGAAAGTATACAGGAAATACTTAGAGCTGGCAGAACTACACCAGGAGCAGGCATGTGGCCTGACAGCGAGTTAACAACAGAGAAATATCCAACACCACCAGGTGGACGCAATCAACTTAAGAAGCCTGGTGGTGATTGCTTACAGGTGCGCTCAGCTCTTCTTGCCCTCCCCCTGGCGCCATGGCAGCTAAGGAGAGAAAGAAAACAAAAAAGGAGAGCAAGCACAAAAACAAGGAAAATCAGGGGTGCAATGAAAAAAATGCAACAATACCTCCAGGCCCCCCAATGGAAACTTGTGATAGAAATCGGATAGAAGTGAGGGGGGAGTTTTTGTAGGGGGAAGACATTTGGCGTGACACAGCACACCACAACACAACACAACACAACAGAAGAAGAAGAAAAAAATAAAAAGATGGCATCGCCGGCAGCAAACGTGGGAATACTAAAGACCAGGTAAAAAAATAACAATAATAGTCAACACTTTCTTAATGGAAATGACAATAATATTATAATAATGATAAATAATATTATCACGCATTAATATCTCTTAGCCTCTAATGCGTGGCCAAGAGCTATTAATGCCACGCAAGAGATATTAATGCCTTGCATCGTCTATATTAGATACATAACAACGGGTGGGTGGCGGGCGGTTGTGGTTTTGATAAAATGTTAGTTCGGGTGGATGGCGGGTGGATGACGACTTTTGTGATGCGGTTGCGGATGAAATAATTGCCTATCCGCGCATCTCTAATATATATATATATATATATATATATATATATATATATATATATATATATATATATATATATATATATATATATATATATATATATATATATATATATATATATATATATATATATATATATATATATATATACATGTATACATTCATTAATAATCGTGATTTCAATATTGATATAAATAATCTTGATTATCATTTTGGCCATAGTTGTCCAGCCCCGTGTGTAAAACGAGATCTCATACATGAACACTATTTTAATCTATATGGACAAAAAGTGCAG
>NC_084747.1:34823215-34858215 GCF_033978785.1 Entelurus aequoreus
AAAAGGCAGGAGAGCTGTTCACTATCATGCACACAAGCTTAGAGTCATGTGGAGAAAAAGATCATGTGAGGAAAATTTGTTTAAACTTGTGTGGATGTTTCACACATTTGATAACAGCGTGTGAGCGCAAATATGGCTGTAATGAGTGTGGCTGCAGTGTTATTTATATCCTTGGTATGTGTATTTTGTGTGAAACAGCAGCATTATCAGAAAACTAATTTAGCCAAAGGAGGAAGCTGCTTGGCAACTGATCTAGTGTGTGTGTGACAATCATTGGTACTTTAATCTTAATCTAAAATAATATATTAAAGTGAGAAAGTTCCAGCTATGACGCAAATGCAAAAAGTTCAAAGAAATCTATCAGATATACCTGCAAGAGGATTTGTCTGATTACTTGCAGTGACAATGGAGTTTTGGATATGGCAATGGTAGGGGTGTGGTTGTCGACAGTAAATAAAAGTGGAAATGCAGTCTTTTCAAGTGTATCAAGTGTTTGTGTTGTCAGTGGAGCATAAACGAAAGCCTGTTTCACTTCTGCATTGTCTAGATTGAGGTTGGAACAGGGCATTGTGTAATAAACATTTGCGGCCTTGTTAGTATTTGCAATTGAAGTTTGATCCAAAATGATGAATACAGGTTTATGCATGTGCTTTGAATTGGCCAAACTTTGGAAATTGTCAGATATTTTAATGTAAGTTTGGAAGGGGTGGTCATATGTCGATTTGTTTAAATTTAGAATATAATTTCCTCCTGAGAAAGTAATGGAAAATGAATTAATCAGTTTTAGGTTCCATCAAAGCATAATGTACTAGCAATGCTTTAAGTAACATTTTTAAATCTATTTTATTCAACCAAGCAAAAGCTCATTGAGATTAAAAATCTATTTTCCAAGAGTGACTTGTCCAAGATGACAACATACCACACCTTAATGCCGTGCTTCTCCATTATTTTCTTCGACTATAAATGGTGTCATTTGTCTAGAAAACAAAAAAGAAATATAGATTAACTTACAACAAAAAATAACTCTATTAACATTGTTTTTTAGTCTGTAACAAAAAACATTTTAAGTGCATCAATTTGCCAGAAATTGTAATCCTGGTTTAAACTATATATTTGTTTACTAACTTAAACCATTTCATACTGAAAAATAAAATTAAATGAACTCAACAAATCAGAATTACAATCAGTTTTATCGGCCAAGTATGTTTAACACACAAGGAATTGAGGTTGAAACAGGACATTGTGTAATAAACATTTGCGGCCTTGTTAGTATTTGCAATGGAAGTTTGATCCAAAATGATAAATACAGGTTTATGCATGTGCTTTGAATTGGCCAAACTTTGGAAATTGTCAGATATTTTAATGTCAGTTTGGAAGGGGTGGTCATATGTCGATTTGTTTACATTTAGATTTTAATTTCCTCCTGAGAAAGTAATGGAAAATGAATTAATCAGTTTTAGGTTCCATCAAAGCATAATGTACTAGCAATGCTTTAAGTAACATTTTTAAATCTATTTTATTCAACCAAGCAAAAACTCAATGAGATTAAAAATCTATTTTCCAAGAGTGACTTGTCCAAGATGACAACATACCACACCTTAACGCAGTGCTTCTCCATTATTTTCTTCGACTATAAATGGTGTCATTTGTCTAGAAAACCAAAAAGAAATAAAGATTAACTTACAACAAAAAATAACTTTATTAACATTGTTTTTTAGTCTGTAACGGAAAACATTTTAAGTGCATCAATTTGCCTGAAATTGTAATCCTGGTTTAAACTATATATTTGTTTACTAACTTAAACCATTTCATACCGAAAAATAAAATTAAATGAACTCAACAAATCAGAATTACAATCAGTTTTATTGGCCAAGTATGTTTAACACACAAGGAATTTGACTTGGTACCGTGATCTCTTTGCCTAATGCAAAAATGCATAAATTAAAATTGATCAGCAACATTTAAATTCAGGAGCCCAATATTTAAAATACTTTAACCTACAAAACAAGTTGGGGGGAACCCAACTAAATCAATCAATCAATCAATGTTTATTTATACTATTTGAGAATAACTGCTTTAACGAGACATTCTCATCACACTGTATAATTTTTACAACCATAAGTTCAAACTTTAAAAAAACAGATTGACCAAGCTCATTGATTGTACTTGTCTTCAGACGTATTTAAATCTATATTAAAGAAACAAATTCAGATACATTTAAGTAATTTTGCATAAATTGCAGCATACTGAAATGCTGTCTTACCCAACGCTGTTCTGAATCTAGGAACTACCAACAGTGTGTTTCATTATTTTATCCTTAACTGGCATGCAAGTGGAACCATTAGTTCATCATTGTGAAAACACAACATAAGTGGATAAACACAGGCTTTTCCGCTGTTCGGACACCACAACTTTAGCGACATGCAGGGTGGCCGCTTTAGTGATCGTTCTCCACTGTGCTTTTTTCTTATTGTACATGTTGTGTAAAAGATTTCACCACAGTAAGCTGTTATTTAGCAGGAGTTTGTTTGTTTGTATGTTCTTGATCGACTTGTAAAGAGTTTAATTTTCCCCACTCGACTGAATGTTTCAGTTTCAAATGCTGGAATAATTTTGTTGTTTTGCTGCCTTTTTTAAACAAACTTTAAAAACAAGTTTGTTTACCGGCAACATCATTCCCTCAGATCTGGACAGATATCGTTTTAACTTTTTGTTACCGACCTGTTGTCGCAAAACCAAACCTCTGACAACACTATTATTTTCTTTGGAACAAGCGTCTCACTCTCATTTGCGTTATCATTAGCCATGTTGTGCTAGGTCTATGGATCTCCCTAAGGAATTAGGGGGAGGGCGGAAGCTAAATTACGGAAGTTCCTAGGGGCAAAAAAGTATGCCGGAACAAGAAGCGTAAAACATAGATTTTAAATTTTTTTAAATCGTCTGCAACAAAAAACTAAAATTTATCGCCCAGGCCGAAATAAACCAGAAGAGAAAAATGGTTGCAGCCCCCGCATGTGTGAAAACATCAAAAGCATATGAACATTTTCCTCTAAAACATCCCAAAGGGGACCTTGCTTTTCATGGCAGTACGTCTGTGATGTGGGAGGATTAAAGCCGAGGCATGTCGGACATCTGGAGGATGCAATCTCCTACTCTTTTCGGTAAGACAGTTAGCTTGTTTTTTTGCTGGCCAATGACAAAGAGTTGTGTGAAAAATGGATTTGACAATCATTTTACCCAAAGTCTTCCAGCTAAACTTTGTTTATATGCTTTTGTGCAGCTTTTTAAACACATCATTATCACAATTTATATATTTATATATATATATATATATATATATATATATATATATATATGTATATATTAGTGCTTGTGCCTCACAATACGAAGGTCCTGGGTTCGATTCCTGGGCTCGGGGTCTTTTTGTGTGGGTTTTGCATGTTCTCCTTGTGACTGCGTGGGTTCCCTCTGTGTACTCTGGCTTCCTCCCACCTCCAAAGACCTGCACTTAGGGATAGGATGATTGGCAACACTAAATTAGCCTTGTTGTGTGTCTATCTGTGTTGGCCCTGTAATGAGGTGGCGAATTGTCCAGGGTGTGCCCGCCTTCCGCCCGAATGCATCTGGGTTAAGCACAAGCACCCCCACGTCTCTGAGAGGGACAAGCGGTAGAAAATGGATGGATGGATATATAATTATAATAAATATGTATTATATATATATATATATATATATATATATATATATACACACATATATATATATATGTGTATATATACACACACACACACATATACATATATATATATATATATATATATATATATATATATATATATATGTATATATGTATGTATGTATGTCTTAATTAGATTATCCCAAAAAAATAGTGCTCAAGAGCAATATATGTATGTGTGGAAAAAAAATCTTGTGATTTTTTTTCCACACACACATATATATATATATATATATATATATATATATATATATATATATATATATATATATATATATATATATATATATATATATATATATATATATATATATATATATATATATATATATATATATACACACTACCGTTCAAAAGTTTGGGGTCACATTGAAATGTCCTTATTTTCAATGAAGATAACTTTAAACTAGTCTTGACTTTAAAGAAATACACTCTATACATTGCTAATGTGGTAAATGACTATTCTAGCTGCAAATGTCTGGTTTTTGGTGCAATATCTACATAGGTGTATAGAGGCCCATTTCCAGCAACTATCTTTCCAGTGTTCTAATGGTACAATGTGTTAGCTCATTGGCTCAGAAGGCTAATTGATGATTAGAAAACCCTTGTGCAATCATGTTCACACATCTGAAAACAGTTTAGCTCGTTACAGAAGCTACAAAACTAAGATTGAGTTTCTGGAGCATCACATTTGTGGGGTCAATTAAACGCTCAAAATGGCCAGAAAAAGAGAACTTTCATCTGAAACTCGACAGTCTATTCGTGTTCTTAGAAATGAAGGCTATTCCACGAAATTGTTTGGGTGACCCCAAACTTTTGAACGGTATTGTATATATATATATATATATATATATATATATATATATATATATATATATATATATATATATATATATATATATATATATATATATATATATATATATATATATATATATATATATATATGTATGTATGTATGTATGTATGTATGTATGTATGTATGTATGTATGTATGTATGTATGTATGTATGTATGTATGTATGTATGTATGTATGTATGTATGTATGTATGCGCTAACCAGCAGCCATCAGAGGCAAAGGGTGAAGTGTCTTGCCCAAGGACACAACGGACGTGACTAGGAAGGTAGAATATATATCTGTATATGTATATGTGTGTATATATATTGTAAGGAAGCTGTTTTCTGAAGTTTGTTTTTCTTGCTGCTATTTTGACTGTCCATCCATCCATCGATCCATCTTCTTCCGCTTATCCAAGGTCGGGTTGCGGGGGCAGCAGCCTAAGCAGGGAAGCCCAGACTTTTCTCTCCCAAGCCACTTCGTCCAGCTCTTCCCGGGGGATCCCGAGGCGTTCCCAGGCCAGCCGGGAGAGATAGTCTTCCCGACGTGTCCTGGGTCTTCCCCGTGGCCTCCTACCGGTCGGACGTGCCCTAAACACCTCCCTAGGGAGACGTTTGGGTGGCATCCTGACCAGATGCCCGAACCACCTCATCTGGCTCCTCTCCATGTGGAGGAGCAGTGGCTTTACATTGAGCTCCTCCCGGATGGCAGAGCTTCTCACCCTATCTCTAAGGGAGAGCCCCGCCACCCGGCGGAGGAAACTCATTTGGGCCGCTTGTACCCGTGATCTTGTCCTTTCGGTCATAACCCAAAGCTCATGACCATAGGTGAGGATGGGAACGTAGATCGACCGGTAAATTGAGAGCTTTGCCTTCCGGCTCAGCTCCTTCTTCACCACAACGGATCGATACAGCGTCCGCATTACTGAAGACGCCGCACCGATCCGCCTGTCGATCTCACGATCCACTCGTCCCTCACTCGTGAACAAGACTCTGAGGTACTTGAACTCCTCCACTTGGGGCAGGGTCTCCTCCCCAACCCGGAGATGGCACTTCACCCTTTTCCGGGCGAGAACCATGGACTCGGACTTGGAGGTGGTGATTCGCTTCACACTCAGCTGCGAACCGATCCAGTGAGAGCTGAAGATCCTGGCCAGATGAAGCCATCAGGACCACATCATCTGCAAAAAGCAGAGACCTAATCCTGCAGTCACCAAACCGGATCCCCTCAACGCCCTGACTGCACCTAGAAATTCTGTCCATAAAAGTTATGAACAAAATCAGTGACAAAGGGCAGCCTTGGCGGGGTCCAACCCTCACTGGAAACGTGTCCGAATTACTGCCGGCAATACGGACCAAACTCTGACACTGATCGTACAGGGAGCGGACCGCCACAATCAAACAGTCCGATACCCCATACTCTCTGAGCACTTCCCACAGGACTTCCCGAGGGACACGGTCGAATGCCTTCTCCAAGTCCACAAAACGCATGTAGACTGGTTGGGCAAACTCCCATGCACCCTCAAGAACCCTGCCGAGAGTATAAAGCTGGTCCATATTTTGACTGTCCTTTTGTTAATTTAAAAAAATGTATACTTTGTATATAATGGCACTTTCCCTGTCCTTGCTTTCGAATGGAGGACATTTTAATAGTTATTTTTCCCCTAATGAGCAGAACAGTTCATAAATGATTATTTCTGAACTAAGTCGTCCTCCTTGTTAGTTAGCACATGGCTAAAAAAAACAGTATGTCAAGCTGAATGTAAAAGCCCATGGCTAAATAAGAGCCATCGAATAGGTGTATGATTAGTCGTCTAATTGTTAAGATAGTTGATTATTCGACTATTGAGATAGTCAGTAGTTGCAGCCCTATTCTATACGTCACATTTTAACATTCTAAACTATCATACACAAATGAAAAAAATGGTTTTAAATTGTAGCAGCCGACAAAGGGATAAACATACAGAGACTAAGCCATCTCCACACAAACATGGATATTTTCAAAAACGCCTTTCCAGTGCTAAAACAATCTTCATCCACACAAGTGTAGTTTCAAAACAGTTTCTGTTTACATGAAAACACAGTCACTAACCGTCATACTCATATTGTCCAATGAGATGCCTAAAAAGAAGCCACAGCTGACTTGGTGACACTATAACACTCTATAACAACTCTGTTTATCAATATAGTGATGCATTGCATGCACCAGAATATGTCTTTATAATCAGTGCACACTCTCATGAAGCCCAGGAAACATGAATATTTTTTTTCTGCTCGTGCATGTTATAAAGCGCACACACGCGTGTCTGACAACTGACGCTGCATGAAACAAAACAACCGTATGTAAATAACTTCAGGTTTTGTTGTTAAATATGATTTAAAAACATGAGATTATATTACACATTCCTTATGGCACAATTGAAGTACTTGTACTTGTACTTGTCCACCTACACACACACACATACACACACACTCATATGCTGAAGCTGAAGTTTTTTTTATCTCTCCTTTCTGACCGTATTTTACACAAGTCTCTCAGAGGCCCAAAAGAAAAGGAATGTAAGTGTTTTTTAAAGTGTTTGTGGTTTGTTTGGACTTGGCCTATTAAAATGTAGCAAATCCATTCAACTCCTGTATTTACTGAGTTGGGGAGGTCTAACTCAAAATGTGTATTTGCATTACATTACTGCTAATATGGACCTGATGTTAATTTGATTAAAAGCAATCGTTAGTCTGCATTTTTGCAACCATTGTGGGAATGACTGCTTTAACTAAAATTAAAATTTTAGTAATTTTATTAAATTAAAATTTATTTTTGATAACCACTATGAGTGAATATCATGTCTGTTTTTCTTCTGCATATGTGATGACAAAACAAGCAGGGCCGGCAGAAGTGAATCTTGTCATTTCAGCTGAAAGGACGGAAGTGAAGATGGAGGCATCACTAATGCTGCGATACCGCCTCAGCCGTTTGTTTTCAGTATTTCCAGTAAGACCAACCGACCCTGCAACCTGTGAAAATTTACATCTCACCGTTTGTCGATTTAGAGCCAATACGTGACACCGACATTGCGTATCGCTTTTCTTTTCCTAGCTTTGATGTTTGTCTGTCAGCTTTTGCAGTGCATATCCTCATTCTTCTCATCTTATGCACACTGCAAAAAAACAACAACGTAGTACCGACAAGCTGTGAAATTTGCCAGGAAAGTCGCGGTGTCGCTCCCTTCCAAAAGTCACTTCATTTACCACAGACAGCTAAAAGTCTCTCAGCGAATATGTTTCCTCAGATCTCCTGTAGGCTTCGTCCTAATCACATCTTTTGTGCGTGTGTGTATGCGTGTGCATGTGCGTGTGTGTCTGTGTTTGTTCCAACTTTTCTCACCTTAATCTTTCCCACATGGTTTCTTTTCATGCTTGTGTGGTGTTCTTCTTGACTTTGTCCTTTGCAGTCTGTTTGTCCTCTCAACCACATATTTAATGTACTTTTGGATTTATCAAGGTTGCTATATGCGCATTAGTGCAATAATTTACTGGCGTATTGGGTTGCCAATTTCCTAAAAAATAAATAAGGGAAACTTTGGGCCTGATTTTAGCGTGTGCAAACAATACAATTTTGTGTACCATTAGTGGGCATCTAGCATGTGATCTGTGACTGCATGTGCAACTGAAAAGTGGTGCAGACCGCCTTATTTAAATAAGGTTTTTGCATCTACTACACAGGGCTTTCACCATGGAGACACTCAATCATTTCCTGCACATCATGTCAACATGCACTAGTCGCGTTTTGCTATGTTTTCAAACATGCAGCAGACGTGTACCACTTGTATGAGCTTTTTAGGAACAGTCCTGCAGTGCATCTATACTGAAACCACTTTTTTAAAAAATTTGCGCACAAAGTTTTGCTAATGGGAGAGGCCGCGGCACCGACTGTGAATGTGAAAAATATGCAAGACAATGCATATTGCAAGAAGTTTTTTTCACATGGCACATATGTTAATAATTTTTCTTGTATATAAAAAACTTAACATTACAAAAAAAAAAACGCCAGCAGACACCAAACACATTTATTGAATTTGCTTCATTCGGCCCCTTAAGTCATCCAGCAGTAAAATTATAAAATGATATTGCTGAATAGGCAATATTTATTTTTTGTTTTTGACAGTCTATATATGTTGACAAGCACAGCTGCTGAGCAACTTATCAAGTGTGTAGCAGTGTCAGTTTGTACATACTTTTTAGATAAGCTAAATAAAGGAGCAAAATAGCGCTCGCAGTTGAGGTTTATTCTTTATAAATCAAACTGCGTGTGCAGAATAATTGTATTTGCATTTTTCCCTCCCAGCACTGTGGACTTTATAATATTAAGCATATATTCTGTATATTCATGAAGACAGACCCGCTAAATCAGGGGTGGGCAATTAATTTTTACCGGGGGCCGCATGAGCAACCTGAGCACTGCTGGGGGGCCACATCGACAATATTTCAATTAAATTTTGCTCAATATTATTTTTGATATACACCGTAAGATAAATAATAATAATAATAATAATAATTAATAATAATAATACTTTCATTTAACCTAACTTAACTTTATACCAAAAGCACTGCTTTGGAAATAATTTGTACCCCTTTCAGAGATCACATTTAGTTCCCCTTAAACATCCTCATGTTGCACAATGAAATGTAAGCATAGGATGAAATGTGCATTCCTGTAACTTTCTCTAGTAACAGCATTCCATGATTAATATAAATGAATTAACATTAATAATAAATGACAGTAAAATAAGCACACGTATGACTGAGGAGTCATAGTGTAACTTTGTGTGGTGTTTGAGTTGTCCGACTTTTTGTGTGGCCATAAACGCACCAGTGGTTTAGTGGTATGCGTGTTGGTGACAGATGACAAGTTGGTTTTGGCCTGGTTTGTACGGCAGAAAAGGACTAGTTTTTCGAGATAGAAGTGTTTTACTCATGTTTTTGGTGTGGTTATGGCCGAATATAAACAGTTTTGCACACTCGACATAGATACTTTTTAAAATGTATTTTGTAATTTATGATTGGCCTCACGCGGGCCGGACAGGGACGCACAAAGGGCCGGATGTGGCCCGCGGGCCGCAGAATGCCCAGGTCTGCGCTAAATGGATTGTGCTCCTTATTCTGCTTGTTAAACAGACGCAATGTTCCGTGCACAGTGCACGCGTTTAGTAGATCAGCTTTGTCTGTGCTATCAAGTTTGCACATGTTTTAGTACACACAAACCTTTAGTAGATCAGGTCCTTTGTTGGCAGGGCCGACCTGATTCCCCCTTTTTTATTTCTGGGAAACTATTCACATACTATTTCCTTCAACCCTAAATTTTATTAAATACTGTATGACTTGTTACCATGTTGTACTGAGCAGCCAGGACAGAAATCCTTGCTGCTCTGGTCGCTATTACCATTCTTGAGGTCTTGTGAGATAAGATGACATCTCCTGCATGACTTTATGCACAACAGCAGTTTGATGTTTTGTGCGACTTAATAGTCACAGAACATTTTGGTTGTAGTCTGACTTGTACGACTTTAAATTTAGACGTTCAGTGGTTGGTGACAAATGATAGATCAAACTATCACCATGATAGAGTCTTGTTTTAAGTGATTTTTTCAAAGGGGACCTACGGTGATTTTAATATGCCTACGGTGATTTTAATATACATTTAAAACAATTCCTTATGTCAAGATAACACGAGGAGCCGTTCCCAGATTTCAAATAAAACCATGTCACACCAAAAAGTATCATAATTTATCTTTTAAAAATGTAAACTGTTTAGATATATATCTTGAAGTCGTCACCGCTATTTTTTTTGCAGTCATGGTCAAAAATAAACTTCATAAACATTATATAAATTCACAACAAGTCACAACATAAGGTGCACTTGCACGTTTGTCGATCGATTCAGTCTGCATACAAACATGCTGCTTTGACGTGGCCAGAATGCAGAACCCTGCGAACAGAGGCATCCAAAATGTAAAGACCTTATGATTTGACACTTTGGCATTGTTTAACACAATAATTCAAAATTGTAAAAACATAAAAAAGTAAATCCATCACATGTCTCCTTTAACATTAAGTACCATATTTTTTAACACTATATTCTGTTATTATTATCAACTTGTTGCCATGTTATACTACACAGCCAGAACAGCAGTAATTACTTTTTTCAGTTCTGTGATCGTCATTATACGTTTCCCCCCTCGTGTGGCTTCATGCTAAATGGTGTTTTTATATTTCCAGTTTTGTGAGACATATTTTCACTAAACATGTTGTTCCGATCCCAATTAGTACTACTCTAAGGCTTTTAAATTTCGGTGTTCAACTGTAGATATGGAGGCGCTTAGGTGCAAACCACTGCAGATGATAGGAAAAGGCATTTGTAATAGTTTTTGCATAGTCCGGCTCCATTGTCCATCTGTTGCGGGTTACTGGTACTTCAGCCTTTCATATGGCAACACGCAGTGTTAATTTGGCTCTCGTTGCATACCACAACTAAAACTCTCAGCACACACGGGCCCAGTCAGCTGAACCAAAAACCAAATGGAAGCAGCCGCGAAAGAGAGAGCGGGATGGAGAGGCACCGGAAATGCAACAGCAGGACACATTAGAAACACAGCCGGTAGTGCTAAGATAGGAAAGCCAGGATGTCTGTTTTTAAGTGTTAAATTATTTCTCTTTGCCCACGATTTGCACATGTCTTGCATAATCTGATCTCACAAAAGAAGGTTCTGTTGTATTTCTTTTCATCAATGTTCTTACCTATGTTTTGGATTGGTATTTAAGGCTCACTTTTACTTGTCAGTTCTGTTGCCAAATCTGTGAGATATTCTGGCAAATTGACGACGTGCACATTGTATTGTGCCTTTACTATTGCATTACAAGGAATAGTGAGCGAGCCTTTGTTACTTACCTTTTAACAATTATCTGCTAAAAAAAAGTCATTAAAAAGAGAGGTGAACAAAGAGGTGTTAAGCAACAACATACCTAACATCTTTAATCTACAATAAAATAATATATCACATCATTTCACTATACTGCTGCTGAAAACGCCTTTGCATGTGTGTTTCGCTGTGACAACAAAAAACAATCGAGAGAAAAATCTAAAGGAAGTGAAGTGGTTAGAGTCATGTGGTCAAGATGTTTGTCAGATCGTGCTCTTGTCTTGTCTTTCTAGTGCATAAACCCATGAATGCGCTTGGGTATTTAACCTTGAGTATGTCCTGGTTTAAAAAAAGAAATGTTGACTGTAATGATCAAACATGTCAGCTTCCCAAAAACTGCTGTAAATACATCACATATAATAATTGTATCAATTTTAAACAAGGAAGTCAATCAAAAAACAAAGAAACTATATTCAAACTACTATATTTTTGGATTTTTAAAGACAATATATATAACATATATTATTTATTTTACTATTATATGATTAGAAGTATTTGCTTATTATTTTTATTATTGTTATTAGGGGCTGTGATGTGTCAGTGATTGGTCATACAATTTATTTGTATGCCTTATTATTTTTCCTACAGTGTCGAAAAAAACCCCCAAAAAACAAAACCTTTCAAAAAAACTCCGGTAAATATTAAATTTTTTCCCCTAAATTAAACAAGTACAATTTTTAAATCTACTGTGGCTGAAATATATATTTAATCTATATTTTTTGTTATTTTACACCTTTAAAAGCTATTATGTTTCCATAGGCCACTGATTTTTTATTTGGAAAGGAAAATCAAAGACCAATACCATCACACACTCTTATCCAGCATCAACAGCGATACACACTTACCATTTCAATTGCAAGGTACCCCTGCAGAAAACCCTGAAAGGTGTGCAATTTTGCTTCATGCTTAAGGAAAACATTTAAAATATATATATCTGCGATGAGGTGGCGACTTGTCCAGGGTTTACCCCACCTTCTGCCTGAGTGCAGCTGAGATAGGCTCCAGACCCCCCGAAACCCCTGACAGGGACAAGGGGTAGAACATGGATGGAGTGATGGAAATATAGACATATGAGGAAAGTTCAGATTGAAGGATAACAATAGTTTGTGTTAAGATAATTTACATTTTCAATGGTTTTTGATAGGATTTTTTTGTCTCTTGGAAGAAATGTGACGCTTTTTTGTAGAAATGTTTTTTTTAGTTTAAGGAACAGACATGACAATTCTAAAATGTTTTCAAAATGAATATCATCTGACAAATGGCTCAAAATGTCTCCTGGATCTCTTACAGTAAGTGTTAGTCCGCTATTCTTGCGTATGTTTGTTCGCCTACAACCACAACGACCAGGCGCACAACCTTGTTGAGTTGCTCGTGGAAAGCCCCCATGGCAAAGCTGCGTGGCACGCTGAACCAACCATTTTTGTACTGCTGTTCCACTTTATATTGCGCCTTATTTGCATGCACAATAATTCCAAGCTTAGTGAAAAAAAAGTCATCATATCTTAAATATACCCAACCTGTTTGGTGGGTCGTCTTCCTGGTGTTGCATGTCATGGCTCAGACTTTCAGCTTGTCTCCTGGTTAATTTTTGGGGGGAATGTTGGCTTTTTCCCCAAAATGGGCACACATTTGCTGACAAATAGCAATGTTGTGCCAGTGTCACACGATTGAATTGTGGACAGATTTAGTCTTGCTTTGCCTGGCTTTACATAATGTTGTGTGACCGATATTTGCATAGGCGTACTTAAGTGTTTAAAGTTATTTACTTGGTCACGGTGCACAATATGATGCTATGCTCCCAAGGATAAAAATGCATAGTCAAGAGCAATGTATACCGAGTACTGGTATTTTTTGGTACCGGTTTCTAATTTGATTGGTCTATGACGGCCGTTAAGATTCTGGACAAATGATACAGCTATCTGTATTTTTTTTATCCAGCTCACTGTCGTAAATATGACATGTGCGCTGTTACATTCACTTCAGGTACCGCTGATCTGCATAAAAAAAGACACGGGTAGGATCTGTGAATTAGCTTGGAATAATCGCATATGAGGAAGCAAACCACACAGAAGTTTGTTAAACACGATTTCCTCCTCCAAAGTCCTTTTAAAGTTAAGCACGCCAATAATAGTTAGTGTCAGTTTAAAGTGAACACGCTTTACTCACGACCGCCGCTACTGCGCTTCATCAACCGCCCTCCTAGCCATCCAGTAATCCACAGGCCAATATAATTTTTATAAAAAGAGAAAAATTAAAGTGATATAATGATTCATAAAGTTGCTGTTAAGCAAGATGGCATCCGCTGGCAGGTCTCTAGTCGCCGTCTGACGTCACTCCATTGCGCCCTGTTTGCATGGCGTCAAAACACACCTTGCTTAAATGCACACCCACCTAACATGCTAATCCATCCATCCATTTTCTACCGCTTATTCCCTTCGGGGTCGCGGGGGGCGCATGTGCTCTGCACATGAATGCCATACATAAATATTATTTCCAGCTAAGTGCAATTGTGATTAATGGAAACACAGTGATGGATCTGGGTGGTCATTACAATATGATGACATGACTGCATTGCACCTTGCATTGCAAACATAGTTGACTTTTTTAAGACTTAAAAAGCAGGTGTTGATAAGAGACTTCCCTGCTGTGAGATGTTACAGCAGTTAAAATACTTTATCTGTTAAGTTGGACAGGTGCAAAATTACAGTTGTATGAAAAAAGTGGTCTTTCCAGGCATGCTTTCCAGTAGGCCTTAATAAAATCAGTTTTATACTGTTTTTCAGCATCGAGGTTATGTTGGCAAACACACTTCAAAAACACCATTGTGTAACCTGAGACATATTTAAAATTGCTGAAAAATATAATAATTTGGGCCTTTGGATACAAGTTATATCCATCCCTTCAGCCAGGCTCCTTCTGAAAGAACTTTGCAACTTTACTCATCCCTCTCTCTATCATCCTGCTTCTCTCATTCCCTTAGGTTTCCATTACATTACTCTCAATTATTAATTATCGGGTGCCTCTCAAATGTTTTAAGAAATTCTATTGCCAGTGGAGCTTACGTGTCTACTGAGCTGTAACCTCCATGTTGTGAAAACTTCCAGAGGAGTTTGGCCCTGGCCAGTCACGTCTGGCTTTGACGCTTGTGTGGAAAATGTTATCTCAATTTGATGTCCTTCCCACTGCAAGCATGTTTCTGGATAAACCCAAACCAAGTGAAGACAGGAGGTGCGAAAGTGCACTAGAATGTTTGTTCAGGCGCTGAAAACTGGGCAAGAAAGAACACAGGGTTGTTCATCCCTTCATTAAGATCGACGCCACGCTTTTTTAAATGTCCCAATGGAACCAGTATCAGTATTTTGTGATATTTTTTTGAGTCGCATTTAAACACATTTGGTTAATCTTTAAATGCGGAACATGACATAGTTATTTCTTTTTAAATATACAGTTGCACTCTCCGCAGGCTGCTGCCAAGTAGTGATGGTCAAAGGGTTCCTACCCAAGTATGGCAAAGTTTTGAATTTGATTTTAGAAATTTCCAGGACTGGGAAAGAATGGAAAACTATTTATGTTTCCCAGATTGTTACCAATGTTCTGTCTTCTCAAAGATAACATTATGAATAACCAGAAAAACCCTCTGAGAGTACAGACCTCTGCCAGTGCCCCGCCTCCCAATTGTAAAAAAGTCCTGAATCCAGAAAGTAATCCAGGTCAACGCTAAAATCCAATTATTTGTTCTTTATCCAATTTCTAACATTTCCTGACCGTTTGATTAAAATCCGCCCATAACTTTTTGAGTTATGTTAATTAACTAACAGACAAATCAACCCCAGTGAACACATTACCTCCGAGGAAGAAATGGATCCATTTGTTTTTAGGGCTCTCTTCTTCTTCTCGTGTCATGACATGACACACCTCCAGCACTCCACACACTGTCGAGCTTGGTTGTTGCTCAGAACTTGTTGGTTGCACTGCTAAGGCAGTAGAGAGCAGACCAGTAGGTGCTTCATTGTCTGCTCTTTTGTACACTTACACAGTGTAGGTCCATTCTCATAGTCTCATTTGTTCATGGATACCTTGCAATGTCCAGTTTCTGATCTTAGCCAATTTAGGCTGGACCAGAAAGGACACTCCTTCGGGCAGAGGAGATTCGTTTTGGGCAGAGAGAGGATTTGTGGGAGGCGTTTTCCAGATGGCTGTATGAGAGGAACAACATACTGTATTGTTGTGAGGGCTCTCAGTCAGGGCTTGAACAGAATGGAGGAAGATTTTTCTTTATTTTAATATTTTCTCCACTGGGTCTATGTCAAACAGAGGATGCAAGGATTTGTTTCTTGTTTTAGCTTTTTCTTCTGGGAGAGGGCCTCACATCTGACATAGGGAGGAGCAATGCCAGACAACAGATAGAGATAATCAGTTGTTGTAAAATTAAAACACCCAGTTATGGCCATGCGGGCAGTGTTTAAGGCAGGGTTTAGTTCAGCGGCATGACTCGACTTACTCCAGACTGGAGAAGCATATTTGGCTGCTGAGAAGAATAAGGCAAGTGCAGTTAGTTACCAGATAGTTTTAGCATCTGTGCCGCAGCTGCTATTGGCCAGTTTCTAGAGCAGGGGTCACCAACCTTTTTGAAACCAAGAGCTACTTCTTGGGTACTGATTAATGCGAAGGGCTACCAGTTTGATACACACTTAAATAAATTGCCAGAAATAGCCAACACTAAATTGGCCCTAGTGTGTGAATGTGAGTGTGAATGTTGTCTGTCTATCTGTGTTGGCCCTGCGATGAGGTGGCGACTTGTCCAGGGTGTACCCCGCCTTCCGCCCGATTGTAGTTGAGATAGGCTCCAGCGACCCCAAAGGGAATAAGCGGTAGAAAATGGATTGATGGATAGCCGATTTGCTCAATTTACCTTTAACTCTATGTTATTATTCATAATTAATGATATTTACACTTAATTGAACGGTTTAAAAGAGGAGAAAACATGAAAAAAAAAGACAATTAAATTTTCAAACATAGTTTATCTTCAATTTCGACTCTTTAAAATTCAAAATTCAACCGAAAAAAAAGAAGACAAAAACTAGCTAATTTGAATCTTTTTGAAAAAATTAAAAAAATAATTCATGGAACATCATTAGTAATTTTTCCTGATTAAGATTAATTTTAGAATTTTGATGACATGTTTTAAATAGGTTAAAATCCAATCTACACTTTGTTAGAATATATAACAAATTGGACCAAGCTATATTTCTAACAAAGACAAATCATTATTTCTTCTAGATTTTCCAGAACATTTTTAAAAGAAATTCAAAAGACTTTAAAATAAGATTTAAATTTGATTCTACAGATTTTCCAGATTTGCCAGAATTTTTTTTTGAATTTTAGTCATAATAAGTTTGAAGAAATATTTCACAAATATTCTTCGTCGAAAAAACAGAAGCTAAAATGAAGAATTAAATTAAAATTGATTTATTATTCTTTACAATAAAAAAAATAAATTTACTTGAACTTTGATTTAAATTGTCAGGAAAGAAGATGAAGGAATTTAAAAGGTAAAAAGTTTTATGTGTTTAAAAATCCTAAAATCATTTTTAAGGTTGTATTTTTTTTCTAAAATTGTCTTTCTGAAAGGTATAAGAAGCAAAGTAAAAAAAATAATGAATTTATTTAAACAAGTGAAGACCAAGTCTTTAAAATATTTTCTTGGATTTTCAAATTGTATTTGAGTTTTATCTCTCTTAGAATTAAAAATGTCAGGCAAAGCGAGACCAGCTTGCTAGTAAATAAATACAATTTAAAAAATAGAGGCAGCTCACTGGTAAGTGCTTCTATTTGAGCTATTTTTAGAACAGGCCTGCGGGCTACTCATCTGGTCCTTACGGGCTACCTGGTGCCCGCGGGCACCACATTGGTGACCCCTGTTCTAGAGGATGCTGTTCTTGGCTCCAACCTTAGCTTTGTTATTCACGGTATTGTCTTTGTAGGTGTGGGAGTGATCTAAAGTAACACCAAGATAGATGTTCCTGTAGGTGTATTCAAGCGGTTTCCTGTTTACATTTCAATCAATACTGGTACTGTACGATACCAGTTTTTGGTATGTGTTCATGTGTTATCAAACAATAATTTCTTTAATAATAATATCATTTTTTTGAAATGTATTTAACATTTAACAAAGAGCTGAAAATAACTGTGTGGACCAGTTTTTATATCTTGATTTTTTTTTACACTTCTGAGTCTCTTTTATAGTATTTATCATACGTTTGTATAATAGACTTTGCTTGCATTTGTAAATTCAAAAAGTTAGATCAGAGCACATACTAAAATGTTTTCAAACTCTCTTGAGAGATAGAAGGGTGTCAGTAACAGGCATATTAGTTTGATATCGGCCGTGCATATAATCTCTCTCACAGAGTAATTCCTCTACCAGCTGACATTCACAGACAGACACTGCCCCCTCGGCTTTTCCTAACAGCTCTGCTCGGATGAAAGTGAAACCCTCCAACTCAATGAAATAGTCCGCAAAATATCTTCATGGAGCCATGTTTATATGAACATCATCACACTTGATTGTACTTGAAGCAAATATTGCTCCTCCACTTTGTTCTTTAGCGATCTGACGTTGATGTGTAGCAGGCAGCGGCGGTGTGTTTCCTCTTCGCTGGCAACGCTGCTGTATTCCCCCTCTTCTACGGCGTCTGCGCCGTTGTCTTTCCCTAGCCGCTTGTGTTTTCACATCATTGTCAGTGGGGTTTCTCCCATCAACAAAGGGACAGCCATGTGGTTCTGGAGTAACGTTGGCAGCTTCGTTGCTGCTCCTGAATGAGCTGCTGTTTAACAGGTTGCTAATATTTACCAAACAATCAGCGGCAGAGTAGTTCTTGTACAAAAGTCGACATCATGGTCAGTCCAACACAAACTCATTGCAGTCGCACAATACAGTCTAAAAGAATACACCAAGAAAACACTTAAAATGGCAGTAGCACAAGTCCAGGTAGCCAGCAGAGCATATCAACTGGAAGCGTGCACGGGCAAAGAAATATTGAAATATGGCGCCAATTGATTTTACGTGACTCAATACCTGGTAGTACCGATGAAATTTGGTCGGTGCCAATAAAAGTACCAAATTCGGTACCCATCCCTATTTTCCGTAGCAACTTTAAGATGATGGGTAGCATTCTGACTCTTCAGGTGGAAGGCTGTAATTTGGGTCTTGTCAGGTTTAGCTTGTAGGTGGTTGGTTGTGTAGAGAGATATAAGACCTTGTAGGGCTTAGCCTAAGGACTTCTCTACCTCCTCGAGATTTGAGTTCTCTGATGTGATACAGAAGTCTTTGGGTGAATGGGCTGGTCTTTGGTGTACATATTGAAGAATTTGGAAGAAAGTACACTTCCCTGCGGTAGACCATTTGTCTGTTTGCACCATCTGCTCTGTTTACCATTTAAAGTCAACAAAAACATTTCTGTTTGACAGCATGGACTGAATGAAGTGGGTCAAGTTGGCATCTTGAGTAAGACCTTGGATTAAAGATTCTGTGGTTCACAGTATCATAGGCTGCCAAGAGGTCAACAATAGCGACATTTGTTAGTTGTCCTTCCTCAAACCCATCTTTAAGGATTTGTGTGAGGTTGAGAAGTTGGCCACTGCATGATTTCCCTGGTCAGAAGCCTTCTTGTTGAGGCATAATGCGTTTATCCACGATGTGGTTCAGAATAAGCTCTTTGAATACTGTTGCTTGAATGTGTGGCAAAGCATAGAGAGAGGCTTGTAGCTCTTTGGTATTTTACGGTTCTTTCCTGGCTTTCCTCCACAGCTTGGGTATGTTGGTTGAGCTCAGGCAGTTGTTGAAAATGTTGAGTAACCTGTCAAGGGCTTCAGGGCCAAGGTGCTTGATCTGCTTGCATAGGATGTCATCGGGCCTAGCCGTTTTGTTATTCTACATGGTGTATATGGCATCAGAGTTTAGTCCGGTTGATTTAGCAAAACCTTGAGACTCTGGAAAGCATGTTACTGGGACTTTTAGAACCTTAGCTTTTCTTAGTTCGTTGGTCTAAATTTCCTTGGCTGTTCTTAAGAAGCTGATTTCCCACTTGGTCATGAGTGACTACAGATATGACTTTGTGTGGTCATTGCCAAGCACTACGATTGTTTTTAAAAGTTTTTGCTGCTGTATGTCATGTCAATTGACGGGATTATGTCTTGCCGTTTTGTCCTTGTAGCCTTCTTGACCTTTTCTATAAATGCGTCGTTGTTGCTCAGGAAGCCTGGCAGGCCCTGAGCAATTTTTTTCAATTGCATTGATTATCACACCAATTGGTCAATGTTGTGAACAGGGAATCGAGTCCTGGATTACCTTCTCACTTTGACTAACAATGCTGTTAGATACAAAGACTTGGTTGTAGCCATGCCTCCATCTTTAACTGTTGAATGATGAAGGGAGCTTGGCATCATGTAGAAGAGATAACTGGTTAGCGTCTGCTCAACTCTCTTCTCCATCCACCGTCCTTACCCCCAGTTCCCTCTGTGACTGTTAAATTATCCAGAGATCACAAGGCACCATAGGTGGTTTGTAGACTGAGCTAACAGAAATACCCATGAGCTGGATGGACAAGATCTCAAAGTTGTTGGTTGTTGTCTGATAAGGAGAACCATTATGGGCGAAAATGGCACTACCGTACTGGTTATGCTGTCCCTCTACAATAACGGACATATTTTTTAGGGCTGTCAAACGATTAAAGTATTTAATCGCGGTTAATGGTATTTTATTCATAGTTAACTCAAAATTAATCGTAATAATCGCAGATATATACTGTGTATATATATATATATATATATATATATATATATATATATATATATATATATATATATATATATATATATATATATATATATATATATATATATAATTGTTCATCATTAATATGTCTACCCTAGACAGATAATTTTCAACACAACACAAATTAATTTGCCGTAATGAAATGTGTTTGAAACTTAATGTTTTTTAAACAGCTCAACACAAAAAGGACACATGATTTAATGACAATTTAAAAAAAAGCCTACTGTGTGTTAGTGTCTTGCCAGATTTTGTATTTTGTAGAAATACAGAATTTATATTCGTGCTTAAGGAGTACTTGCATTTAGAGGAGGAGCTACACTTGCATTTTTAGATACCGGTTTCACGCATGAATATCACAAAATGTGGATTGTTATGATCATGCTTTGATTACCAAAGATGGTTGGTAATATCCATCCATTCATTTTCTACCGCTTGTCCTGTTTGGGGTTGTGAGGGGGCTGGAGCCTATCCTAGTAGTAATCTGTGATATTTCTACCTGAATAAATGCTTCTGATATTCTGTACAATACATGTTCTACAAGTTAATGGTCTTCATATTGCTGCATGGGAATGTTTTAACATTCTCTGTTAATAAATAAAATGTCATTTTCAGCCTGCTAATAATTTTGTAATTGAGGACTCAACCAGAACATGTTATAAAATAATTTACACAATATTTCAGCCTGCCACAAAAATCCTGGAATAACATCACAAAACATCTCTGGCAAATGAGGTTGGGTATTGTTCACATTCGAACCGATACAGTACTCGTTCCCGGTACATGGGAATCGATACCGGTAATCAACAGTACCAATTTTTTGTACTTTTGTTTGTGTTCATGTGGTAAAAAATGTTTATTTGTGTACTAATGAAAAATTAAAATGTTTAAATGTAACATTTATTTCTCTTTATTGATCGATCATCAAATATATAATCAAAACAATATTATTTGTATAATAACATGTTTGCAATTGTTTTGCAAATGTCTTCTACTTAACTACAGCAATGCAGTGTTATTTTCTTAGCATTGCACAAAATAAAACCCGGCACAATGTACTTCTTTCTTTTTCCATCTGGAAGGTATGTGCTGGGGGTTCATGGAGGCAAGTAAAAACAAATGAGCAAAAGAGGATGGAGTAAAAATAAAGACCAATTTCTTTTTTTTGCTTTTTTTAAGTGTTAAACTAAAAATGAAAGTGAAGCAAAAACTTTACATTAACATACAAAGTACAGTACTTGCAACTTCAAATGCAAAGCTAACATATTTCTATACATTAAGCTTTATACCTGGAGCAGACGTAGAGGATGATGATGTCACTGTTATCATCACGAAATAGTCACGCCATTTCTTCCTCGTGTTGTTGGCTGCAACCGAGTAGCTAAATGTGCCAAATGCAGGAGTCGCAGTAGTACATTAAACTTGACTGTCAAAAAATCCACACTCTTCATCCATGAGAAAAATCTTGTGTTTAACCAGATGCTTCCTCAGATTGGAAATATTCTTGACACTTTCCTTGATTTTTGCGTCACAAATACTGCAGAGAGCGTAATCTGCATCGGCATCGCATTTAGAAAAGATGAGCCACTTTTTAGAGCGTTTTCTATTTGGCATGCTTGGGTTTTTTTCATGAAACATTGATGGGTTGCAACTTTACTAAGAGCATGTCCGCTTTGAAATCGCCTGTTTTCTTCTCAAGTTCTCGCAAGTACTAGCCACTCGCAAGTGCTAATTCAGACAGACGTGACGTCACACGCAACCCAGGCACTGAAACATGCCACCGCTGGATCTTATGTGATTCGGTGCCTAGTAGTACCGACTGGTTTCGGTCGGTGCCAAAAAAGTACAGAATCCGTTGCCCATCCCTATTGACAAAGCATGATTGTAATGTTAGACATTTTTATTTAGTAAATGTATTGAAACCGGATGTATAGCATAGCGCTTTTATTTTGTAGCTGGAAAAGTGTCTGATAGGTTTGGGGAAGTGTCTTGACATGTTTTGATGTTGGATCGACTGTTTGCAATAAAAAATACAAAAAAGTCTCCTTCCGACTTACTGTCGACCGTCTATCATTTCTGTTGAGCCTTTATGTCAACTTACTTTGTAAATCAGTCACAGTAACAATCAAAATGTTATGTTATCACTGCAATTTAACCGCAATCTGAACACGGAAGTGGAGCACCACCTACCACTGAACGATGCGCGCGGCAGGCATTTGCTGAAGGTATATCGCCTCTTCTCGCGGCGAAACAGAGTCCTTTCTTGTCGGGAGAACAACCTGCAATGGCTTTGAAACTGATATTTCCATATGGTAGACTTTCTTTTGTCCATTTTTTGCTCGCTTGTGGCTCATCAGTAGCAAGTGAACTGCAGTCAAATCCCACAAGTTATGATTTATTTTCAATTTACATGCATTGCCTTAAATGGGAACGTTGGCCCCTGCAAAAATTGCTACCACATAAGCACGTCACTTAGTGTGTTTATGACTGGCGCAGATCAAATATTTATGTAAGAGCCCACAGTAGACTTTGCGTCCCAGAAAACATTTGGTGAGATTTTAGAGATGAAGACAATACAGTTAAATATTTAATTGCAACTTAAAATTAATGAATAATTAATTAATTAATTAATCTGTGTGTTTAATTTTTCTGGTTTGGTCTTTGAATGAGATCCATAATGGCACATATGCAGTATTCAGAATAATGAAAATAAACAATTAATTCCAGAATTTATTTACATGATACACATACTTTACAGGTCTATCTACTCAAATGGCACTTTTTATTCTCTCTGAGACGTCTGAAAATTAGTCTGGAAAAGTATATAATTTTGAAATTTCAAATTCATATGGACCCTCTCATCATATACTATTTGAGACAGAGCCTCTCCCAAACTACATATAATTTGATAATGAGAATTGTTGTTTAAAATGTAACCCTCCTTGAGAAGTGAAGTGCCTGTATTTAGTGCTCTTATGCTGCTGGACTAGCTTTAAGTATGCATACAATTGTTTGGCACGCAGCACACACTTAACTGAGCGTCACACTAACTCACGCCCTGAACTCACACAATCAACGTCACGTGAAGTGTTGAATTAGAAGCTGTTTAAAATGAAGAAAGTTGCTCTTGATGATGTTCTCTGAATGACTATGATGTTCCATGTTGGTGTATAACTTTTTTTTTTTATAGTTTATGGCCGCTTATGTCACTGCCACAAATCTTTTTCCTGGCAAAATCTATCTATTATGGGTATGAAAAGATGAAAATCACAATATGTAAAGTGACTTTGCGTACGTGTTCTCACATTTTATTTGCACTTCTTTTCTCTACTTGATTCCAAACGCTGACATAAACTATTTGTCTTGGATGGCTCCCCAAAACTGTTTCAAAATGATGGCACTGAATTGATTCCACAGTGGGAAAATAATGTCACTTGCATTTTTTGAGGTTATTCTGGTTTCTTCACAGTTACTAAAGTGGGGAAAATAAGTATTTGATCCTACTGTCCAGGTTTTTTATGGTAGTTTTGTATCAGTTTTTAACTAAGAGAATGTACAAAAGATTCAGCAAAATACAACATTACAAGTTAGAAATTAATTTGTATATGATTGGGTAAAGAAAGTATTTGTTCCTTACTGACCAGCAAACACTCTGACCCCCACAAACCATAAGCGCATAACATTATGAGCAAAAAAGACATGTTACCAGACAAGGAAACTGTTTCTTCCATTATACGCTACCATGGGCAAGAGCTGTCAAATGACCTCAGGGACAAGATTGTAGACCTGCACATGACTCGATTGGGCTACAAAACAGTCAACCATAAACTTGTTGAGAAAGAGATCATTGTTGGCGCAATAATTTGTGTATTGGAGAAAATAAAATAACAGTCAATCACTCTCATTCTAGAACTAAGACATCATGCAGTGCCCCCAGGACTCTCAAAAAGACATACATCTGTCAAACAAGGCTTGAGGTTTGGATGAGACCAAAATGAGCTCTTTGGCATCACCTCGACTGAATGTGTTTGGATTCTGTAAATGAGCCCAACAACAACATCCCATTGTAAGGGCTTCTTCCCTGACGTTTAACTTTGGGATCAAATAATGTATTTTCCTCACAATCAGTACAAATTATTTCATAACATTTATCTAATCTGATCTTTTTCAGATTTTTTTACATGGTGTCTATCTCAATTGTACTAACCCTTGCATAAAATTTGTGGCTGTTCATATTTAAGGGAACTTACAAAATAATCAAGTACTTACTTCCTTGTTGAATCTACATTCTACACTATTATAGGGTTTCAGCTTGAGCCAAAGTGAAAAATTATGAAGTATGTCAATTAAAAAGTATGTACATCTTTTTTTTATTAAACACAGCCAATTCACCGAACGATAAACTTGTGATGAGTTCTGTGAATGTTTAGTGTGCTTTCTTAAATTCTGCCAAGTGGCCTTGTATGTCAGTGTTTCTGAGAAGCGTGCAGAGAAGTAGACTGACACATTTATTCATCGACTTCCATTTCCTAGAACTCTCTGCTCTCTATCAGCGTTGCAAGCCTGACACAAACACATTTTTAGTGTGAGAGTTTTTGTTGTTGTTGCTTTTTAATAAATGTGTTGGCACATCCTCATAGCTACCGCAAATGGAGGCGATCGTAATCTCTTCGCAACACCAGTCTTTTGAAATACACTCAGTGGACACTTCTTTGGGTACACCAGTATGATATAATGGCATGCAATACAAGAGCTGTATCAATAATTCAATGTTTATAAAGAGTAATGTTCATGTTATTGTGGTTCTAGTTTGCAATACTCAAACACTTGATAGACATTAGGAGTGTAACGGTACATGTAGCCTATTCGTAAGTGCCGAGTCGCCACCTGATACACATTAGGTAAAGGACAGACCTGCCCATAATCAGGCGTCTTCTTCGTAAACAAATACAGTGCAGCCCAGTCTTTAGCTAGCTGGAGTCATGGCGAGTGAGAGTCATGGCTAGTGATAGTGCCAAGGAAAACCCTATTTTTGCCAATAAAGTCTTCTTCACCTTAATACGTAAACGGACAAATACAAATTTCGTTTTTTGTTAAAGCGCCGGTACTGTAACAAAAGTACCGATTTCTCACTCGTATTGGATGGTACTGTATGTAAATGATATCCGACCCCAGTCCTCTCTACAGTGGCGTAAACATCATACACCCGCCGACCCCTCTATGATGAAATGTTGCTTTACTTGAACAGAATGTTTACTTCCTCTCTTTACTTGCAAACTTCCAGGTTCCCCAAAATTGACTAAACATGACATTTCTCAGTATAAAGCACTTGATGGTTGGACTTCAAACATAGCAGCTGTGTTGTCTGGGACTGTTTAGCTACATTTACATACAGTTTGAAGCATACTGAATATCTTTAGACTTGGAAAACAAACACTGGAACATTCTCAGCTTGACCCCAGGGGAAGCGCTGACAGATGTGTCGATTACGACGTTTAAGGTCAAGGTCTCCTCCGCCTCACACAGCCCCCAACGGGTGGTGTCTTACAGCACACACACGCACACATATGCATCCTGGACAGTGTAAAACTACAGCGACCCACGGCGGGATAGTGGAATGTTTGAGTGTCAGTTGGTTGCCGTGGCGATGGCCTTGAGAATGAGACCCTGGGAATGTCGTGTTGGACTTCCAACATCCTGTGTGTGTGTCCATGCATGCGTGTGTGTGTGTGTGTATATATATATATATGTATGTGTGTGTGTGTGTACTCGATACTGTATGCATGACTTAGTGGGTGCGAGGTCGTGTGGTCACATCTGTTCTGAAGCTACTTTTCATCACTTTGCCGCGTGAAGTTGTGCGTTGGATGTGATGTCTGCTACAGACATTGTTGACATGAACGGTGTGTGTGTGAAAGGTTGTAGTGAAAGTTGAGTCAATGTGAAAACAAAGAGAGTAAAGAATAGTCATAACAGACTCGTAATATCAGCATCATATCGAAACGTCTGATAAGATATTCTCATATTACTATCATGCTGACCAAAGTAGATGTTCAAATGTGTTTATGTGCAAATTGCATCAGCAATTGTACTTAAATTGTATTTACTATTTTACTGCTAATATGTTGTCAAATTCAAACTTTTTTTTTACCACCTATTCTGTTCCTGGTCACAGGTGAACCTACCTTTAGCTGACTTTCGGCAAGAGAAAAGTCATCACTCTCGAGTCATCAGGGATAAGCAGTATAGCAAATGAATGGATACAGTAAATGCTCCAAATAACGCCTTAAGGGTCTTAAACTAGCACAAGGTTAAAAACCATTAACTGCTGTAAACAACCTCCTGATGTAGTATTTTTTTATTAACACCACAAAATGGCTTAGTCATCATCTAGCAGCTTTTAATGTCAATTGTGTTACTCAGCTCTTGTTGTGAGACTAATGCATGTTACACTTGCTGTACTGTTTTTTACAATGAACTCAACCGCTGCTAAAACGTTGGTTCTGTTTCTGCAATGTCCTTGTTAATTAATCCCCATGTGGTCAAAGAGAGCTTTGCTTTCCTTCTACTTTCTCATGCACAACATTATTGAAGTAAAACAAAGAAATGTGTGTTATATAGGAGTGGTTGACGAGCAGTAGAAAACTGATGGATGGTGACCGAATGTGTTGAATGAGAGAGAAACTCAATTAACACCACTCAAATTATACAATGTGTGTGTTTGAGTGTATTCGCATTATCTACGGATACACACATCCTCTGACCCCTTCAGTCAAGTTGATTCACAGCCATCAGAACTGGAGCGATGTCTTGCTCAACCCGCTAAGACATCTGCTGCTTGTTTTTTTGTCTTCTTCTTCTTCCTCTCCACTCCACATATGGTTCCTCAAAGATGCTCTTGGTCACCGACTCATTCACGAACTTCCCACAGTAAATTTCTGTTGCATGACTCAGTCTCGCTCAGACAAAGATTTTCATTATCAGTTGCACCTGCGGCATCGTCGTGTGAAGTCACACTCTTTGTATTTACCCTAAATAAACTGTGTCAAAAGGGTGGGAAAAAAAATCTCAAATAAACCAAATATCATTTAAATTGTTATGTATTTTATTAAAATTAGCATTATGGTATTCATTTATTTGTTCCTACATTTTTAGATTTCTCATGTAGTAGGTACATAAATCCCTGGATGTGTAATGCTACACGCTTCTGCCTTTCATTGAAGGCATGGGTTTGATTCTTATTCACGGTTGCGTCAGGAAGGGCATCTCGTTTAAAAACAAAGCCAAAACCATTCATGTGATTTGTTAGTGACTCTGATCAGGTACAGATCAATTCATGACTGATGGTAGTGATGTGTGGATTGATACTGAAATATCGATACCGCCGATACCAGATCTTTATGCTCTAATATTGACCCTCAAGTCAAAATATCGATATTTTGGATACTGTAGTTCAGAGGTGTCCAAACTTTTTCCACCAAGGGCCGCATACTGAAAAGTCAATATATGCGGGGGCCATATTGATATTTTTTTATTTGAAGAAAATACTTAAAAACAGATATTGTTTCAGCTATGTATTATGGTGACTAACTGTATTATTAATTATTAGTTTGAAAGTTTCAGCTTTTTCTCGTTACATACCAATTTTTTTGCTCTGTTTTCTTCAATTTTTGTTTTTTCCCCATGTAAGAATAGAATAAAAATGATAATAATACGATTATTTAAATGCATAACCTAGTGTGTCAAAAATTTTGCCTATACGAAAATATAAATTTTCAGATATATATTTAACAGTGATTATTATGGTTGTTGTAATTTTTCAAATACATTTTAAAGTTAGTGTTTTATTTTTAAGTAAGTAACTAACTAAACTTTGTTTATATTTTAACTATATTTTGTTTTTATTTTAAGAGCTTCTAATATTTTAACTTAGGGGTGTCTACATTTTTCCTACCAAGGGTTGAAAAGTCATGTATGGGTGGGGGCCCATTTTGATATTTTGAAAACAATAATAAAAACAGATATTATTTATATTTAAATACAAAACTGTGACTAAGTATATTATTATTAATTATTAGTTTTAAAAAATTCAGCTTTTTCTCATTAAATTGTGATTTTCTGCTCTTTTTTCTTACATTTTATTGTTGTTGTTTTTAGATAGATATGTTATTTGAAAATACACAACTTTTACAATTTTACCAGACATGTTAGGCATATTTTCACTAAGTATCGGATCAGAAAGAAAATCAGTGGTACCGCACATCCCTAACTGATAGACTTGTTTTAGTTTTAAGGCATCTAACAATAATCTACTTAATGCCACACTGGCATTATAGGCTAGTATAGGCTAGTTATTCTGTGCTAAAATGAATGAGAAAAAATAACAATTGAAACTGTATATTCCCAATTTTCCGGACAAAGTTTTTAGAAGAAAAATATATTTTTACATATATACTGGTACAAAAGATTTTCTAAATGTTTATTTCCCTACCTTAATTGTTTCCAAACGGATGATCAAACAAAACCGAAGTCATCGTCATGGACCCACTAGCTGCGGAAGCTAGCTCTCCAATCAGCTAAACAGACTCAATAACTCCACGGTGACGTTTTAGTAAATGTGTAAAACTGAAACAATACAAAAATAATGCCATTGTAAAGTAATAATACTAACACAGACACTAAAACGTGTTAGCATATTAGCTGATGCTAACGACGCTAACTTGATTACATTACGATAGCACATACACATTTTAGTGAAAACACTCCTACAGACATCACACATGGGACAGTTTAGTAAGTATGAATTGTTTGTTGTATTAAAAAACTTTGAAATGTTGCTTAGAGTGATGAATGAAGAATCTTTTTAAGCAAAAACGCTATGGACAGTTATACTTCCGGTACATACAAGTACATTTTCAACCCGCAGCACCTGCAGTAAGTAAACTCGTCGAAAAGACGCCGCCATAGCACAAACAATAACACCCTTTTTCAGTGTCTCTGTTGGCGTAATATGAGAAGTATTTGTTGAATGCAAAACATTATAACCGTTTGCACCATTTTATAAGTCGCAGGGATCAAAGCGTTGGAAAAAGTAGGGGTTTATAGTCAGGAAAACACGGTAATTGAGGAAAAATTCTCCACCAAATATAGTCCCTTCTTAATAGAGTCTGAAAGCGATTACCGGTCTAATCACTGCTGTGTTCAATCCTTTACTTCTTTATTAATCTAATTAAAACTGAAATAAATGTATTTAAAACAAAAGATGAAAATATATTTCGACTAGATGCCCGATGCTCTCTGCAGTTGAGTAAACACCAACATCTTCAGTTTGATACAATGTTTATGTCCTCTCCTTATTTGCAGACTGCAAGTAGTGACTGAAGATGACATCTTCCACTCCAACTCTCTCATTTTTTTTTTTTTTTTTTTTTTAATTTGCTCCGTCAAGGAGGAGATTTCACCTATTCGGGTCAGAAATAAATAAATAAATAAATGTAGTTGTTTGGAAAGCAGTTTGAAATTGTAGACGTTGCAGAAAAAGTTCAGACAGAGACCGAGTCCCTTCTGACTGAGTGAGTCATTTCATTTGTCAGCGTGGTTGACATACACAGCCTTCCGACTGATGGCGTCCATTCACAAAAACTGGCCATCGGAGGAAATCGAGCAGGCTGAGGCTTATTCTATTTTTTTCCCCGGTATGTGTGTGTGTATCTATGTGAAAATGTGACTGTGTAGGATTAGCATAGCCAAAGACATTCCTGAAGCTCACACGCTGTCACATGGACTCAGACTCATTCGGTCTACAAACGCCCTGGAATCTTTCTTCTTCTTCTGCTCGCCATAACACCCTCTTTCTTTTCTTCTCCCCCTCTTTCGCCGTCTCGTCTGTTTCCTTTTGATGCTTTTGTTCTCTCACGACAGTCACTCACCTCCCCACCAGCTACAATTTTTGTTGCTGCGTTCCCTGGCGTACAACATGTTGTCCCATAGGGTCCTGTGTTGATTTAGGGCAGGCATGTGAGCCTCGTCCGTGCTGTTTGGACGAGAGGAAATTGGCCTGAGCGGTTAGAAAACTATGAAGTAAATCAATCATTTAAACTTTATTAATATAGCACGTTTCATACACAAGCAAGTGGCAACGCAAAGTGCTTTACACCAAAATGACCGTAAATAACACACTTGACCCACCTTGTTGCAGCGCTTCTGTTTTCTTGCGGTCTCCTCTTGGATAAATAAATGATAAATGGGTTATACTTGTATAGCACTTTTCTACCTTCAAGGTACTCAAAGCGCTTTGACAGTATTTCCACATTTACCCATTCACACACACATTCACACACTGATGGCGGGAGCTGCCATGCAAGGCGCTAACCAGCAGCCATCAGAGGCAAAGGGTGAAGTGTCTTGCCCAAGGACACAACGGACGTGACTAGGAAGGTAGAAGGTGGGAATTGAACCCCAGTAACCAGCAACACTCCGATTGCTGGCACAGCCACTCTACCAACTTCGCCACGCTGAAGTAAATGCAGGCACACTCATGTTTTTGTTTCTTTAGTGATGCGTTCATTGCAGGGTGTTTGTTGTAGTTTTATGGTACTTTTTTGAAGTGCCAGACAGGGTGTAAGATTCTTGCTTTGACATGAAACATTAATTGCTGAAAGTCTTTTTTTTATTATTTTTTTTATAGTAGAGGTCTGACTTTTAATCTAATTTGTTAAGGGTTGCGGTCATATTTGTTCAAAACAAAGTAACATCACATGTTTGCACATGCACAATTCAACATGTCTGAAAATAAGTAGGAAGAAGTTGAGCTTATTTGACCTTACCCCAACCAGCAGAGTAGTAACAAGAAACTTCCACTGAGGGCTGTATAATGGCCATTCTTCCCTTTGCTTGTAGTAACGCTCTAGAAAATTTACTTAAACACATACTCTAGATCTGTTACCAAACATATTAAACGACTTAAATTGTGTATCGTCCCAGCTCAGGCAACTTAATTTCATTTCTGACTAGTTTTGTAAGCCTGACTCATTTGAGTAACAGGATTGAAAGTATCAGGGGTGAGTTTTTTATGTATACTTGGCAAATACATTAAATGTAGCCACATGGCACATATGCTAACTGCATGGTGGCACTAAGCACATTACAGTGATTCAACAAAAAAATAAAATTAAAAAATAAATGAACTTTTAACATCAAAACAAGAAATTAGGCAACAGGACTTTATTGAGATTTGTACCCTCCTAGTCATAATTGAAATACCATTGTATATACAGAAAAAATATAAAGAAGCAAACTTCCTTTTGACCTTTATGTGGCCTGTGCAGGATCTGAATCATGCAACTTCCTGTGACTATTTTTTTCAGAGGGGGTTGGTTAAAAGGATTGAGTGAAAAACCAGTGACAAGAATTTGAACTAAAATGTTTTTTGTTTTTAAGAAAATAAATGGAAACTATTGTTGGAAAGGGAGTAACACAAACACACACACACACACACACGCACACACACATATATATATATATATATATATATATATATATATATATATATATATATATATATATATATATATATATATATATCACACGCACACACACACACACACACACATATATATATATATATATATATATATATATATATATATATATATATATATATATATATATATATATATATATATATATATATATATATATATATATATATATATATATATATATATATATATAAAACATTTGTGAAAGATTTAAGTTATATGTTATATTTCATGGTGAAGTCTAATTTTAGGAAGTGGACACAGGCACAAAATGCTGTTTTTCCAAATGGTCTTTTAAATTGTATTTATTAAATATACAATTAGTGTGCAGGACACTTTGCTTAATAAAACATTAATATTTTACAGTTAATTTTATTGCGCAATCCTACATTTTATTTCTTGGTTATGCGAATTAACCAATTTGGTAGAATGGTCCTTACAGAAAATGTTGAAGAAGATGGGTAAAACACTACAATATTTTTTACCTTTTCTTTATTAAACATGCTAAAAAAAAAAATAGGCGTAGTAGTTGAATATATGGAGGAAAAACATATTTTGTTGTAAGGTGACATAGCAAATATTTTCTTGTAACATCATTACACTATTCATCTACTTTCTTTCTTTACAGTGCTTCTTTGTAATCCTATGATGATATTTTTTGTAGAAGGCCGCTGGCCAAAAACTCTCAAATGTGTCACCCTGACATAAAGCTCATACCCACATGAAAAAGCTACAGGCCAAAAAATGGCCCCCTTTGGACATTGCATCATCCTAATAAGAGTGAAGACCCACCAAGATGCAAACAAACACTCAAATGTCTGAGAAGACACACCAGCTAATTAAATGTCACCAGCACTGTAGAGCCCGCCTAGCCTCCAGATCCAATCCAGTGCTTACATGGCTGTTGGCGTTAACACGGATGGATGAGTCTGTCAGCCATGCGTGCCAGCCTGCGGGCCACCTTACGGTCAAAGGTGCCAGCTGACAATAACACTTGCAGGCAGGCGAGCCTAAGAGTCATGAGAGTGAAATTTTAATGTTTGCAATCCTGCGTCACGACATTCGCTAGACTATGATGATGTTCAACAGGTTTCACTCTTAACCAGGACAGTTTAATTAGTAGTATAATATTTTTCTTCAATGTTTCTCTGGCACTCATCGAGGGTGGACGCTCCCCTTTTCTTTTCCCTTATCCCTCCTGCTTGCTTCTTTGTCGTGTCTTAACTTTCTTGTTGCCTCTTTTGCACTGCTCACCAAATCTAAACATTGGAACTATTTAACTGGCCTCAACGAAATTGACAAGATCTTGGGTTTGGGGGAACCTGCTGTCGTGACGAAGCGGTTGTTGCTGGACACACGACGGACTCTTGGTAGAAGGAGTGCCGCGTGCCTGGCGACCCTTTTCTGTCGAGGACGTGAAGATGTCCACCTATTCGGAATTATGACAACAGGACTGCTGCTGATTGGAGTAAGCGTTGATCTGGTTTGTCGACAAATTGGAAGTTGCTGGCAGTCTTCAAAGTAGCCCAAAGTTGCCACAAATGATTGGAGGATGCGGGAAGAACTGTGGACATTCTTGTGATTTTGGATCACATCGGACTGTCTGCCCCGCAGTTTTTGAGGACCAGTCATAGACAATTTAGAGTGAAAAGCAAAATTTATTTTCACTCGCATACAAAACATTCTAACTTGGATTGTTTCCCTGGCTTCGAAACTCTCCCGAAGGACAGTGCAGCGAAGACACAACAAACTCCCTTCTTGTCTCTCATGGACACACACCTGTTGTTGTTGACTTTGGACTAGCGACTGCACAAACATCAAGGCCGTGGAACAGAGACACACAACGGGCTTACACACACACATGCAACCACAAAAATATACGCCACACATACACACCCCACACCCCCAACCCAACGCCCTCGACGCAAATCCCATAGGGGTCAGCGCCTGAGAGCTGTGGCCTACCATCATGACCTCGCACTCCCTTCCCTCTGTTGCTAGATATCTCGAGATGTACGTTGTAATATGTATATGTGCTTTGCTATGGAGGTTTTTTCCCACTCCAGACTGGGCCCCCTTAGGAGCCCAGTCTAGATTGTATTTTTTTACTCATCCTTCCCCAGCGTTTTACCTTTTTCACATCTTTTACGGGGCGCCTTCTGGCGACCCATCAATGTTCCTGTTCTGTAACCCTGTACACTGTTTGTTTGTCTAATCTTGAACGGGTTTGTGCTGAAAACAAAGTTTTGTTGTACTTGTGCAATGACAATAAAGACCTATCTATCTATCAATCTATCTATCTGAATAAGTCTCAGAGGTCAGACAATAGCTAGTTATTTCTGCTGGCGAAGTGACGATGCTGCAAAAATTGCAGTGCAGCTTAATTGTTGATGGATAATAGAAATTTCGGCTGGCAAATGACAATAATCCAAGATGTACTAAATAAAAATTGTGCTGTGAAACATTTGGTTTGCGTGTGGTATTTGGATCTTAGTAAATCAGCCCCTAAATATGTTCCAACTGAAATATAAGAAGATGTATCCTAGTGTGGATAATTAGTTTCCAGTGGTCCCATTGAGATACGATCATTTATTTTGGACATGGAAATTCAGTAAAAGATTTTGAAAAAGTCATGTAAAATCATTTATGAAAAAGTGGAAGAACCCTATCACTCAGCAGCAAATCAACCAATGAGGAGATGCTGCCATCGCACTTCTCCTACAGCGTTCGCACATGCTCACATTCTGAACTCGTTTGCTCATTTATGCGCAAGTGCCGCCATGTGGTTCCCATTTCCTTTATTTGCTGCATTTACTGGACGAGCTATGTATACGTCCTAAACGGCATGTCTTAGTCACATGGTGTGCTTCAAAGTGACAAGAATGTGGGGCATGGCTTTCATCTCGTCTAATTTAATTGGCTAACATTCATTGATGTGTGTCTTTCAGGCCTCCGGCCCCAAACTGACAACTCACTGCTCAGATATCCAAGAAGTCCGTCGCTGCAACCGGCTGGAAATGCCCGACAACTTAAACACGTTTGTTTTAAAGGTGTGTGTTGCTTTGTGGGTTATTCCGCT